>NW_028301600.1:39393939-39696969 GCF_987345545.1 Pholcus phalangioides | reverse complement strand
GTTTTTGTTACTCTTGTTACCCTCTTTCCCACTGTTACCCTTGGTAATTAAGGGTCTACTATATTAAGATACTCATTACAGGGACTATTCACTGCCACATTCATTTTTCAAAATCATTTCTTCCACACATCTTTATTCATTGCAATTTTTATTATTTTCCAGTAGGAATTGTTTTGATTAGAAATCACATTTCTCCAGAATGAGAATCAGTCATAAATTGTAGTAATCTTGCATGAATCAGCAGCATCAAATTGTTTGATACCATTATCAATGTATGATATTGCCTTTAGTTTGATAAATGCCTTTTAGTTTGCCTTTAATGGTCAGCTGCCTGTTTTTGGCACTATTTCACCTTACTCTTCGTAGGAAATAACCACAAAAAAAAAGGGGAAGTTACTTAATAAAATTTACAGCTTGACAGAAAATACGTACCTTGTTGTTGACATAACATTGACTCAATTTGTATGTCAGCAACCATTTTCCTGCATATTTTGCGTATTCATTTAGTTTTGATTCCCAGTATAAAAATTTTGTGCAATTTATTCCTTACTTTGCAGTTCCCCTGCTGTTTTCTTTATTTTTAATTATTTCATTGGTCTTAAAAGTCATAACTCTCATTTCTGCTTTATTTTTTAAGGTTTGGAATATCCGTACCAATAGTCCATGGTCTGTAATGACCCTTGTTGGTCATTCTGGAACCGTTAGATGTTTGCACCTGGAAGGCAATAGGCTTGTTAGTGGCTCAAGTGACTGCAGTATAAAGGCAAGGAAATAAACTTCTTAATCTTGTTTCCCTCAGTCTTTTCTCTTAGTGTTATACATCTATTTTTTTTCCTCTGTTCGCAAATTTTTCCAAGATGTTTTTTAAAATTTGCATATAATGAAGTAATTTAATAAGAATATCTTTTTAGTGTTCAAAGATTTTTTCCTTCAAAATTTAAGATGAATTTTACGTTTTCATATATTTTTTGGCAAATCATGACAGGGTGATTATGAATAAAGTTCCTATATTCTGAGTACTTTTTCTCAAAAGCTACTCATTCGAATACAACCAAATTTTCAGGATATTTTACTGAGATGACAGGATAGACTAGGCTGACCATATTTCCTCGAGAGAAATACGGGACATTGGGATTCCAAATACGGGAAAATACGGGACATCGCCAATTATCGCCAAAAACGACGCCAAAACCAGACAAAGTTGCCAAATATTGTTGAAATTACGGATACATCACAATGGCGGGAAATGATGCATTACTGCAAATTGCAGTGGATTAAAATGTATTCCACGAAAAAAAAAAACGTTCACCAAGGCAAATGTGGGAGATTAGTATTCTCATATATAGACGTAATTATCATAAAATAATTTATGAGTTGAAAAATAATGTCAATCTTTGACTTCAGTAAACAACTGGACTTCGTGTAAAATACGGGAAAAACCGGGACACTTTTGCCGAAAAGTCGGGACGGCCAAAAAAACAGAAAATACCGGGACTGTCCCGGGAAATACGGGACGTATGGTCACCCTAGGATAGACATTTATCCAGTGAAAAAATAATTCAATTTCTTACCACCAGGTGGTGCTTTTTAATGTATCTTCCTTTTTCTCATGGTCCATACAGCACATAAACCAAGTTTCAATGAAATTCATCCACCAGAACGGGCACTACACAGGTCTGAGTAGTTGAAACTACTAAAACTACTAGCATACTGAAACTGCGCAGATCTATATGTAGCGCCCATTCTGGTGAATGAATTCCATTGAAATGTGGTTGATGCACTGTATGGACCATGGGAAAAAGAAAATACATTTAAAAGCGCCACTTTTTCATCTGGTGGTAAAAATTTTTTTTATTGATTTGGAACAATTTTTTATTGCATAAATCTCTCTCCCGTGGTCTCGTTAAAATATCCTTAAAATTCAGTTGCATTTGAATGAGTAGTTTTTGAGAAAAACTACTGAGGGTATGGTAACTTTAATTACAATCCGTATCCCTGCATTAGCCGGCATGCTGTAAAAATCGAGGGTCGACAGCTTTTTTAATGTTGGACTCTGGTCAATTCTCGGCATGCCAGGAAAAGCAAAGTTCAATAAGGTCCACAAAATAAATTCAAAAGACTGATATTAATTTATATTAACACTTTCGGGTCTAAGCCCGAGCCTGACTCTTTTGTTGAAGAGAACTAAGCCCGAGTCAGACTGGGGCTTAACTTTTAACTCTAGTAGCTATAAAATGGCTGAATATATATGTTCCCAGTGTTTTTAAACATAATCTACAAATCTTCTAGTTCCAAAAAAAAATAAATATAGATATATATACTTATAAATGGCAGCAGCCAACGGATGTAGTTTTATGAAATGATGTAGAAGTAAGTATAGTTGAAACACATTTGTCTTTCTAGATAAGGTAGCCATGTTTGTTGATGACAAGATGATTTTTTTTCATCACAAACATTTTGAGATATTTGTACAACATTTGGATAAGTTTTTATTCAGAATTGTTTGAAATTTTATGTTAAAAAATGATGTTTTCTTATGCGGAACTTTTTTTAAAACTCTAAAACATAATTTTTTAATTATTTCTCATTAAATATTAATTATTAGTACCTTTAAATAATTGCTATATTATGAAAGAAAAGAGTTTGAAATTTTTAGTTAAAAAACTTTTGAGATGTATATATTCTAAGTATTTTTAAAAAATGATGAAAACTGCCAAAAACCCTCAGTCCACAGGGACAAGCATAGTCGAAATAGCTCGGACCCGAAAGTGTTAAGAACAGAATAAATAAGCAAATAAGAATGAAATATCTAAATCAATAGTTTTCATTGAAGCAAACGTGTTTTGTCCGGAAACATAAAATTTGAGAATTTACTTATTGCTTTAATTTAATTATTGTCCACCTAATATATTAAATACGGATACTATAGCCTACACACACTGTTCAGAGATGCAAGAAATATGCTGTCAATTTTGAAATACAGTATCATGTCTTGCAGTGTAATTCTTTAATTTTTGTGCGGCTTAATCCAATTTTACACACAGGATTAAGAAATTCAAAAATGCTTTGCTGTACACAGAGTTTTGACACTTCATTGTGCACTAAACTTTGCATTCAACTCATCTAATCTAAGCAAAATAATATGCTGCTATCTGGAAAAAGCAAACATAAAGTTTGAACTATTTAAATTTATTTTGTAAAATCGAAATTATCCAGAGAAAAAACAAAGTTCAAATAAACAAATCAATCAATACAAAAATCCAGATATCTAAGAATTTTCTGGAATCTGACTCAAATTTCCTGCCATGCCCAAAAATACAGGTGTTCTTGGCATGCTGGTCTCCCCATATGTTTCTCCCCACACCAGCTAATGCAAGGGAATACTGTACTTTGAAGTTATATCATTATTTCAATCTAATCTGATTTATTCTTTCTCCCATATGAAGTAAAATTCTATTTCTGTCTTTGCCTAAAGTCTTTTCTTTGATATGGTGTTAACTAGAAAATGTAAATTACCAGATCAGATTAGAATTTAGCTTAAAAGGTTTCGGGTTCTTTGGCCAACGTGAAGTACATTCTCAAGAAATCTTACGTTACATGCGAGCAAAAGGCTAATGTGCACTTCTCCACAACTGCATGGGATACAGTAAACCCCAGATGTTTTCAGACCGTCCCGTTGATCTTTGGCCAACCTAAGGCTTTCTGGTGGGCTTGAAGATGGTCTTGATGCCAAATTTTCTCAGGTGTCATCCAATTCTGTCCGTAACTCGAAGAATGTAAGGGAGAAACGCTTTTTCACGTCAATGTCTGGTGCAAAGGGCAAGACGAATCTGTGAGCCAAAACATTTTGATGAGGAAAATGTACACCTGATTCGGACCTTCCAAGCCAATGAATACTCTATGGGGTATGTAATGAGGTCCATACATCCAAAAAACACCTCACGAAAAGTAGAAGAACCAGCGACCGAAAAAGCATTTCTCCCTTACATTTCTCAAGTTACGGACAGAATCAGACGACACCTGAGAAAATTTGGCATCAAGACCATCTTCAAGCCAACCAGAAAGCTAAGTGAATGCCTCAGGCCAGCCAAAGATCAACGGGACAGACTGAAAACATCTGGGGTTTACCGTATCCTATGCAGTTGTGGAGAAGTGTATATAAGCACTACACACACACACACAAAAAGATCAATATCGACCAGATTTGTCAAGCAAAAATGAAATTGTAGACTGGATCAGGTTGACTAGTCAGCCGTAGCAGAGCATGCCCTGACCAAGGACCACAAAATTCTCTTCGCAAACACCCAAGTGTTATCCAACGACATGAGATATTTTGCACATATTTTTAGAGGAGCAATAGAAATTCAAAAGCACAAGAACTGCTTCAACAGAAAAAAAGAGAGGATGAAAATCAACAGTGCTTGGTTTCCCATTTTAAAAATGATGAGATTGAAACCCAAGCATTATCTAGATTCCTTAGGAACAATTTCGGCCAATGGGAAAAACAGACTGGCTCAACAGACAATCCCGATGAGGCAGTGGGACTCAAGCAGGAAGAAGGCGTAAGTAGTTGCCTTTTGTCCGCATGTAACATAAGATTTCTTGAAAATGTTCGCCACTCGTGCGAACGAAACGTCGAAAGACGAAAACTGTACTCTACGTCTGCCAAAAAAAAACCTGAAAACTTTTAAGCTAAATTCTAATTTACATGATGGCCACAAAATCTTTTTTTGCTTCATTACCAGATCAGAGCTTGATAATTTTCTGACATTAATCTTTCCATATCTCATTGTTCTTTTTTTTAAGCCTTGTGGGGGTTAATTAGCACAACATTCCAAATCAATGTAATTTCAATAGAACTGTTCTGTGCAGCACTGTTCATTGTACCTTATTACAGTCATAAAAATTAAATTTTTTGAAATTTTCTCTGAGGAAAATCACTCAAAAATATACACTGTATGTGTTGCAAATGGTGCAAATTTCATTGTGCTCCTGTCACTGAATGGCTACTAGTGATTCATTAAAAATAAAATGGTGAAGCATGCAATTCATAAAAGCAACACTATAATATCATTTTTGTTAGTGAAAATAGTTGATTTGCATGCAGAAATTTCTTTTCTTTTTGTTTTGTTTCTTGTGGAGGGATATTTAATTGCAATAATTGTACACTGATTATTATTTTGGATGTTAGCTGATCTTTTGAAGGCTTGTATAAAGGTACTGCACATGTGTAATGCTGTTCAATTTAGTAATTTGCAGCTTAATGTAATGAAGTGTTTTAGCTTTTTAAACTTTTTCTTTAATTCTAATTATATAAAATTACAATGAGATAGGTCTGGGACTTGAGCACACAACATACATGGTCAAGTATAGCATGCAAGGTCACAATGATTGGTCACACAGATACTGTGCGATGTTTACAGGTAATATATTGTGTTCATATGATTCCTGAAATATACACTGCAGAGCCAAAAAAACTGGTACACCTCCTTAATATCGTGTAGGGCCCCCGCGAGCACGCAGAAGTGCCGCAACACGACGTGGCATGGACTCGACTAATGTCTGAAGTAGTGCTGGAGGTAATTGACACCATGAATCCTGCAGGGCTGTCCATAAATCCGTAGGAGTAAGAGGGGGTGGAGATCTCTTATGAACAGCACGATGCAAGGCATCCCAGATATGTTCAATAATGTTCATGTCTGGGGATTTTGGTGGCCAGCGGAAGTGTCTAAAGTCAGAAGAGTGTTCCTGGAGCCACTTTGTAGCAATTCTGGACGTGTGGGGTGTCACATTGTCCTGCTGAAATTGTCCAAGTCTGTCGGAATGCACAATGGACATGAATGGGTGCAGGTGATCAGACGGGATGCTTACGTACCTGTCACCTGTCAGAGTCGTATCTAGACGTATCAGGGGTCCCATATCATGCCAACTGCACACGCCCCATACCATCACAGAGCCTCCACCAGCTTGAACAGTCCCCTGTTGATATGTAGGGGCCATGGATTCATGAGGTTGTCTCCATACCCGTACACATCCATCAGCTCAAAGCAATTAGAACCGAGACTCGTCAGACCAGGCAACGTGTTTCCAGTCCTCAACAGTCCAATGTCTGTGTTGTCTGGCCCAGGCAAGGCGTAAAGCTTTGTGTCGTGCAGTCATCAAGGGTACACGAGTGGGCCTTCGGCTCCGAAAGCCCATATCAATGATGTTTCATTGAATGGTTCGCATGCTGACACTTGTTGATGGCCCAGCATTGAAATCTGCAGCAATTTGCGGAAGGGTTGCACGTCTTTCATGTTTAATGATTCTCGTAAGTCAAGTCTTTGGTCCCGTTCTTGCATAATCTTTTTCCGGCCGCAGCGATGTCGTAGATTTAATTTTTTACCGAATTCCCAATATTCACGGTACACTCGTGAAATGGTCGTGCGTGAAAATTCAAATTTCATCACTACCTCGGAGATGCTATGTCCCATCTCTCGTACGCCGACTATATCACCACGTTCAAACTCACTTAAATCTCGATAACTTGCCATTGTAGCAGCAGCAACTGATCTAACAACTATGCCAGACACTTGTTGTGTTATATAGGCGTTGTCGACCGCAGCGCCGTACTCTGATTGGTTCCATATCTCTTTATTTGCATATGCATGCCTGTACCAGTTTTTTTGGCTCTTCAGTTTATATACCACACAGAAAGCTTTAAACTGTATTTGTGTTAGTCACTGTAATTGTTAAACTAAAGACCTTTTATCATACAGAATCAATAAATTTTTCAGTGGGGCATCAATTGCAAACAGATAAGTGTGGACCTTATAAAAACCTCAATAGGCCCATGTTTGTTAAATCTTTTTTTGCATGTTTTATTATCATGTGGTATGAGATATTAGTCTCATAGTTTTAATGTGGATTGTAGCATAAGTGGTGCTGTGTCTAGTGGTAACCTTATCTTTGTGTTGGAGAGAGGAAAACTACAAGACAAGAGTAGTAGAGGTTTGCAAGTACACTGAAACTGAATGCCAAGAGGCTGAAATGATATTCCTTTCTACTTTGGTTTTTGTTTTATAAAGATTTTCATCAAAGTAATAATCATTGATGGGACTATATTTTGATTCTGTTCAAGACAAGTTTCCATCTCATACAGTGTCCGTGGTAGACAGATTTCACTGTAAAAAGAATGACAGCAGCTCTGATCTGCTCTGCATCTAAATAAAATGCTTTTCTCATTATTTTGAATTTTGGTTGAATCTTGTGTGCCTTTGAATAATAATCACACACATGCTAAAAGAACAAGAAATACTAGATGTATTTCTTTTTGGATAGTGTGATATATTTTTGCAAAGAACATTTTGATTTTTTTTTCAAAATGCTGGGACTGTTAAAAAATGGCATTGTTAATTTTTTTTATATTTTGTGGAGGGTCTGTTTCTCAGATCCAGAATTTTCTGAAGGGTCTGGAAAGCAGACCCACATTTCAACTGGACACAGACCATTGCATTAAAATTAATTATCTTTTTGTTGAAAATCTAAATGTTTCTCCAGAAAACAAAATTAGCATCCTTCAAAAGCACTTTTGAAAAAGCATTATGCTTTAATTTACTTCTATTGAGTGAATAAAAAGTTAGTTTTGAGACTTTTTGTGTATATGAAACAATCTTTCAATTGTTGTAGCCTGGCCTAGTTGGTTCTGGCACCATTAAGCTCCAAAACATTTTTTTTCACTCATGAAGTTAAATGTTCATGAACGAAAAGAAGTTTACTAGTTTGATTCATAAATACAACTCATTTTGAGTTAGATGACAAAGTGTAAATAAAATAAAAGAATTATGAAGTTTTGTTTTATTTTTGTGGTATATGTTTAGGTTGATGATGAAAAAGTTGTGAGTGGTTCCTATGATCATAGTTTGAAAGTATGGGACATCAAAACTGGGATGTGTAAAATGACTTTAAGGTAATTAACTATATGTATTGTCTGAATTAGTCTGAATTAATGATGATGCCTCTAGAAAAAATATTAAAATAAAAAAAAATCCTTGTGATATTTTTTTTTAATATTCTGTCAATATTTTTTTTAATAAATTCTTATGCATGTTTAACTGCTAAATTTTTGTCAGCTTCACAATAACTTAAAAATTGCTATTTTTAGTTATTGTACATTTCAAAATATTCTTTGTCCCAACAGCAACAGTGGCACATTGAATGTTTCAATATTTTATCATCAGATGGCAGAAATGTCACTGTTGCATTCTCTAGTTTGAATTTATCAAGGAAAACTTGATAAACCCCTCAGGGTGTCTACCATCACAAAGTCCCAGAAAAGTTACGGAATGAGAAAAATGTCATGGAAGTCCCAAAAAGTCACAAAATTTGAGTAAAGGTCACAGATTTTTTTTGATTCTCCAGAGATTTTTTTTTTCAATTTTTTTCCATAAAATCTAGGCTTTGGAGAAGCTGTGGCATTCAATATTTTCTCTTCTCTCTCTCAGGTTTCTTTACTACTTTTTTTGCCCTGGAGGGATGTATGGGTGAGTAGCAACAGAAAAGAACAATGTCAATGTGTAGTCACCCTACATGAGGACAGACATTATATGGGTGGGGCAAAAAAGCAATTTAGCCTGGATGAACAAAAAATATCTTTTCTTTCTTTGCTTGTGGGGACCTTTCAACATCTGTAATATTCCCCTAAGCAGTGTTCTCAGGACCGCGTGATAATTCCTAGAGTAGTGGGATTTGACTAGCAAGACAGTTGGGAGTCCTCTTGGGAACAATATTGGTTTTTCGTAGAAAGGACATGACCTTCCCTCCACCTCGTGGAGCAGAGCTGTTATATATTTGGCGGGTCACAAGCCAGAGTTTTCACTGGGTGGGGGAGCTCTGTAGTGAATTTATAGCATGGAAAAAACAATAATGATGATGATTGCCCTGACCCTCAGGGCCAGGTGAAAAGGCATGCGTCTATCTTTTTACTGACTAGCTATAGCGAACGATGAGATTGTACAGTATGCACATGTGGCAGACCGAGAGAGTTCAAGAGAAACATCAGACTTATTTGCCATTAATTGTGTTGCGACGCAACATTTAGGCAGAATTTAAAGGAATGCCACAGTGGGTTAATTTTGCATAAGCGTGGTCAGCGCTAACGCGGTGACATTTTTTGCATTAAAATTGGCAACCATGATAACCGAATCAAGGTTTTGCTAGTTTTGGCAACACTTTATCAAACCACATTATTTGTAAATAAAATTCACATCACTGCATATTTTGTAAATAAAATTCACATCACTGCATATTTTGTAAATAAAATTCACATCACTGCATATTTTGTAAATAAAATTCACATCACTGCATATTTTGTAAATAAAATTCACATCACTGCATATTTTGTAAATAAAATTTTTTGTGTATAGTTTCTCCGTAGTTTTCCTCATTTCCTGCATATTTCGATTGACTATTGCACATTACGGCACATTAGATTGATTTCAGATAATAAATTGAATTTTTTGTGCAGCTGTATGTGTTCTTTGTCTGCCATCTTGAATTGACTCACCGTAAAAGTGGAGATTGCTTGGTGCAAAAAAAAATCACCACATTGGCGGTGACCAGGCTTATGGAAAATTGACCCCCATAGTGTTTCTAAAAGTGTGCGTTGCGGCTCGTAGGAGCATGGCCCCCCACAAGGGTGAGGCTGACATGGCTCCAGCCCTGGGGCCTGGTACGATTCTCATCATTTTTTTGTTTTTTCACACTACAAATTCACTATAAAGGGGCCAGTGAAAGTTTGGTCTGGGGGCATGCAACAGATTCCAGCCTGGGGGGCCCTGCTCCTGGATGTGGGGGCCATGCCTAGGAGCGTCGTAGCAAGCTGAAAATATTGATTTGTGCACCTATTTATGCTTTGAAGTAGTTCTTTTTTTATGGGAAAATATCTGCCAAACTTTTTGAGAAGCCGTGGCTGAACCATAAATTACGCAAGTGAGGCAGCTGACAAAAGAGAACCATTGAAATACGGTAACAAGCTTGCAATCTTAGACAGACAACAAAGCATGACGATAGAGCAAATAACAAGTGTCTAATATCGGCCTTCGAAAAATGTAAATAGGAAAAGGAATATGAAATCTGTCCTTCGGAAGGGCCCTGGGTTGATCTAGTCGGGCCGTCATGATTTTTTTGAAAAATTAACGAAAGCCCAATGTTTAAGCTGGATAAAAAATTCCTTTACCAAAAAAACAAAAATCTGAAAAAAAGCTTTAGAAAAATGCAGACATGCCAACATTGGCTTAAAGCTTGTCAGTAGTGATGAATGTTCAGCTTTGCCATGGGAAGGTGGGTACCCTGTTCTGAAGGTGGGACAATATAATTATAATGCAATAAAAAATACACTCAAAAATTTAATTTTTTTAAATTTTGATTGATAGTTCATTAAATACAGCATCTCATTGGCACTGGAACCTAGAAGGCTAACACCACATACCCCCCCCCCCCAGAAGCAACTTTCCTAGGTCCCAGAGTCCCTTAATAATTCATGGATATTCAATGCAATCCCAACCTGCATATGCCATTGTGGGCCGTATATACGGATGTCTTGCAACCCTAGATCCCCCTTCCCATCTTTGTATCAGAGCTTTTATGGCACCTACAATTAAACATTCTTTCCTACACAAATTCCACGAGCTCCACCATGCACTATGCAAATGAAGCCGGATCCGGACGCGCCGCGAAAAACCTGTCCACTCCACCATTTTGAATCACTCAAAAACTCAAGAACCTGTTTTTAACCCACAGCGTGACATAGTTTTGATGGGAAACAGGTTTTTGCACGTTTGGGCATCAGGGTTAGACGCAGCTTTATACAGATTGCCTTCCGTGCACAAAACAAAACAGATCAGCTTCGAGTTTGTCTTCTCTCGAACTCTCTCACGTGCATATACAAATTCATCTTTATGGTAAAGATCAATGCAATTCAAAAAATAATAAAAATAAGTAAAACACCGCAAGAAACTCAAAGACCCAATTTGTTTTTTAAATCGATTTCCGTAGTATTGAGTGTCTCCCTTAGCTTAGTAATTTATTGCGGCTGTCCGTAGAAACTATGGACAATCTGTAGTCGTTGGCAACTCTGAAAATGCTAAAATGCTAATGATTGATGGATGGATGTCTATCCAATTCGTATCTCCTGTATGCATTTTTTACGAAAGTGGCTACTACTTCCTTTGCATTATAAGATTTTCTTTTGCATTTTGTGAAAAATGCGACAGTAGCTTAAACCCTGCAAAGACCACAGTCCAGTCCAGTGCTTCTCAACCACCGGGCCGTGAGTGACTTATTATTTCATTTTTACCCATTGATTTTCCATGAATCGTGTGTATGTCCAGGCCTTCCAATCAACAAAAAGAAATCAGCTGTGCTGCTGGATTCCAAAGGTTTTGAGAACCACATCCTACAGTAGGGCCCTAAGCTGAGATCTTCGGCCGTGAAACACGGGTCCCCTATAGTGAATTGATAGTGTGAAAAAAAAATTGAGAATTATTCAGGTCCCCAGGCTGGAATCCTGTCAGCCCCCTACTCTACTTCACTGTGTGGGTGAATGGGGCATTGAGTGTCAGAATTGGAAAATCGGCCGGATTATGTATGCTAACTTTACACGATGGTTTCAGCTTTCGTATATAAGAAACATTTCATTTAATTTATTTTACCTGTGCCGATATGTTTTGTTTGCGTGTGGTAATGCAATCAGTAAAGAAATGGACTCTCATTCATGCACATTCTATTTAGATGGCATTTTCTTCTGATGCACATCCCTGTCTGGCGATGTGCATCGATTCCGACGGCAAACTGCCGATTTAGACAGTCAGCGCATAGGCGGAAATAGACTTGAAAGTCTGTAGGCATGATGATGATGGTGATGTCAATTCATGTATACGCAAATACATTAGATCAGTCGGCTTTACCTTTGGCACTGGGGGGACGTATCGCCTCCCATGAGTCGGCGCGATCGTTGAACCGATCGAACAAAGTGCTCAATCACTTACATCTCGTTCTGTTCAACGTTGTTTGGCTCTTTTGCTCTGTTTTGAACCCATTACTCCTATGTGTCACAGCGCTTCACAATGCAACTCGGCTGTTGTGCACAGTGCTTAATATTGATCAATAGTGTGTTCCATAGTTTGTATCTTGTTTTTGAAAGTTTTTTCGTAGGTGCTGATGGCACTCTATGACAAAAACATGGGTGGGGGGAGTCTAAGATTGCCAGACGACCGCATATACAACCTGCAAGGGTGTATACTGGGATGGATTGCATTGGATATTCATCATCTACTGAGGGTAGGCGATCTCACACAGTTGGTTGAAGGCATGGGTGGGAATAGAGAGAGGAAGGACATAGGGACGATCGCCCCCCACCCCAACCATTAACAAAATTATTGGCATAGGCAAAAGAGCAGAAGGTGGACACACACTCACATTTTTCCTCCCCTCCCCGTTCGAGAAACAAGCTGTAGGCACCTATGCTTTTGTGGGGGCGCTTATGTGGCTCAAGCCCTTAGGGTCCAGTTCCTATGGGATGTTTTAATTTAAGTTTTAAATTTAAAAGTTTTTACAAATTTAAAAAATATATATTTTTTTTTATTGTGATTGGAGGGGTTGTCCATCCATCCCCCCTTCGTAGTGAAGCTGAGCATTAAGCACTGAGAGGCTTCATGCCAATGTTGGCATGTCTGTATGTGTGTATATGTATTGACATCTTCATCATGCTCTGCAGAAAGTTTCGAAGCATTAAAATAATTGATTTATCAAGTGTTTTTATTTTGTAAATTCACTCGCATGTTCCCCCTTTCTTTAAGATCCCATATTTTATTAACCCAAACCCCCTAGGTGGTCGCTACTCACCGTTTGAAACCACTGATATAAGAAAACAGTCCAGCGTGGTTCATTTTGTTCAATGAGAAAAGGTCAAAGAAAAGTCACTGAATTTTGCTTTTGGTATTTGGTAGACACCCTGTAAACTCATTTATCTCAAAACTTGTTTTTTTTAGTTATGCACTATTGCAGCTCATAAGCGATTTGCGTCATCAGTTATACACAAATGTTTACATTTTTCCTATCTATCCATAATCACATAGCCTCCATTCTGCAGTTGTCTTAACCCATGGTCATGTTTTAACCGAATTAAAACTCAAAGCACAGTTTTGAAATGTGTTGCTGCATAGGACCCCACACTTGATGCAATTTCCACACGCACTGCAATATAAACAAAAAAAAAAAGTTACTTTTGCAATTATGAAACAAGACTGCTTGTGATTATTTTTGCAACTGGCTCTGTGGCTAGTAAGGGTGTCTCTGCACAAATTGTCTGCCTCAGACCGGTTTCACATGTTAGAAACTGAATCATGGCACATGGTCTATGACAGCTTTCAAATCAAATCTCTTTAAATAATTTTCAAGCTAAATTGTATTTTACAATGAAAAAAATTATCACTCACACTGGGATTGCTTGATTTCTGACATTTTACAAACGTGAACAAGTAAAACAAAATTGCATAAACAGCGCTAAAAACGACGATGAAGAATGTGATACTGCGCATGCAGAGACGTACTTTACAATTGTGTTACTCAAAACAGGTGGATAGAACCATCCATCCTGATGTGACATAGGCAACTCTCTGAGGTCAAATTATAAAGTAGTCGTTATAATCCGAGGTGAATCAAACTGAGGTTGCCTTGGATTACCAAAAAATAACAAAAAGTGCTTGAAATGTTATTTTTACTATGAAAACGAAAAACAAAAAGGACTTGAAAATAGTAAAGGCTACTGTTCTGCAATTCTTGAATAACTAGAGATAGGAATTTTTATGATGTGAAGGAACAACTTTCTTTTTAAATACTCTGCTTCTTTTTTCAATTGGCAAAGAAGATATTTTGAGAGTGGGGGGGGGGGCTCTCATGGTGTGAGCAATGTTGAAACACTGATAACTGTCAATCGCCTCTCCAATGACTATATATATTTGTATATAAGATCATATTTTTATTTTTGTATTGCATGGTACAGTGTCTGTGTTGTGTTGTTAAAATAAAATAAATATGTAAGCCATTATGAAGAAAACTCAAATTTGTTCCTCTTTCCTAGCACCCCTCAAGAGTAAAATGGTTGTTGGTTTGCTCAAGGGAGAGGAATACTTTATTGCAGTAGTTACCCATTACCGAATTGGGGCTGCCCAGACCCTTTCAAATTGAAATTATTGTACAATACATGCTCACATTATTAAAAAAAAATTAAACATGCCAGGTTCGTGGAAGTGAATGAAATGCTCACAGAGACCTCAAAATTAATTTTAGGTGTTGTAAACATTTTGTTGTAAATTATTCATACTAATCTGTTGCCAGAAACTAATTTCAGGCAGTGAACAGTTAAAAATCATAAAAATCGTAAAATTCAAAGTTTCCTTCAAGACTGAGAAGGTAAAAGTGAAAGAGAATTGTAACGTGAAAAGTTTTTGCCACAAGAAACTCACTTACCAATTCAGAAACATGTTTTATAAACATTTTCTTTTTTCTTTTACTAATGAAAAACCTCCTTTTACTTACTTTTTTTCTATTTTATATTTTTATAAGGGGTCATGAAGGTGCTGTTTTGTGTCTCCAGTTTGATGAAGTGAAAATTATTTCTGGATCTGGAGACAAAACAATAAAGGTAACAAGCAAAGCCTGTTAGAAAAACAGAAAAAATACAATAAATATTTTTTAAACCACTTCTGTGTTAAACAAAACCTACTAGAGGGTACCCATATTGTCCCACAAAGTTGAAAACTAGCTAACGTGGTGCCTATTTTTGAAGGGTTCTAAAGAAACTGTCTCAAACTATCTTCCAGTGGGTTTGACTAGCTCCCTCTCGAAAATACTGGAAATTGTCAGTAAATGGCAAATGATGAATAGATGAGGGATAATAAGGTATCGGTGGAAAATCAGCATGGTTCCAGGAAGAGGAAGGCATCCTTTGCTATCATGTGACTAAGTCTTTGGGCAAAGGCAAAAATGTTGATGATGTCTATCTGGATTTCCAAAAGGCATTCAATCAGGTCTGACATAGTAAACTCTTGAAACGTTTTACACGAGATTGGGGAATTTGTTGAATTATGGAGGACTGGTCACAGTGGGTTATGATGAATGGAGAATTTTCTGATTGGCCAGGTGTGACAAGTGTCCGTAAAGAAGTGTTCTACGTTCCATACTTTTTCACTTTTTATTGATAAACTCGATCAGAGATGGGTTAATAGGATTGTCATTAAATTTACAAATGATGTGAAACTAATGGATGTATAGTTTACAAGTGCATGGGTTCTCACTTTAGTTTGAATGATCCACATCTCACTTAAGAGTTGAATGGTAAAATTATTCGGGGTGCAACTAAGCTCCCTGATTTGAGAATTCTCATTGACAGGCAGCTTAGACTTTATGTATATTGTTCCCCAGTGGTCAAAGAATTGAAACACTGATCATGGTCACCCCACTTAAAGTTGAACCCTGACCCCTGCAATTGCTTTTTTATCCTCCATGCTTAAAAAATTAGGGTCAGTTGTGAACACCAAATTTTCCCGGGGAATGGATTCACACATTGGCGTATGCAAGTGGGGGGTTCTAACCCCCCTCAAGCCGAGATTATAGTGCTATTTTACAGGAAAGACGAACCCCCCCCCCCCCAGAAGAAAAAAAATTGAACCCGCCTCCCCTCTCCTCAAGAAAATTCTGCGTACGCCTATGGATTCACATGCACAAATTTGGCGACATAAATCCACTAAAATTATTTTTTCAGAAGACAAGGTATAATTTTTTTTAAAGTATTATTGTTGGCAAGAAAAAAGAAAAGAAGGCCAGAAAGTATTGAAAGGTATTACACAATTATTCTCCAAGGAAAAGGAGCCCTTAAGTAGGCCATAAAGTAAGAGGTGCTGATGAGTGAGTAAAATATTAAGGTATTATGCATGTGTGACTTCAAAATAGCAGAGTGCTTCCCTCTTTTCCTTAAATGGACAAACCCCACACATAGAATCATTGTGATAGCTATTGACGCTATAGCACATTAGAAATCACGACAGACCCGAATCTAACCATGGTTTTTTTTCAGATCTTATCTGCTATGTTCATCTCTCGTGTTTCCACTTCCCCAAAACAGTATCAGGATTTCATAGCTCGCAGGGTTGGTAGTACAGTTTATACAAACTGCAAGCCCCCTCTCCCCGTTTTTTCCCTCAATCTGTTCTTTCACACCCCTCTCATTTCTTTTCCAAGCAATGTTATGCTATAGAAGATTAAATAAATTTCCAACAAATATTCCCCATTGATTTTTTTTTTTTTTTGAAAATTGTTTATATTGTGTTTTAAATATTACTGTGTCATAACAATAATTTTCTCAGGATTTTGGGAACGGGAAATTTCAAAAAGTTCCTGAGAACAGATGATTGAAAATTCCTACCCGGTGCCCTTATGTACAGTTGTGGACCATATCTTTAAAAGGATATAGACTTGGTTGAAGGAGTTCAGAGAAGTGCCACTAGAACACTATGTGGTATGCATGACTGTAGTTATGAAGAGAGCCTCGATTCTTTGAATATGTTTTCTGGGAAAGAACGTTGGCGATGGGGTGATATAATTGAAGCATTCAAGATTTTCAATGTGATCGATATGATTTATCATGAAATATTGTTACACTTTCATTTGAATGCTTTGATTAGGGTGCACCAGTTTTGGTTGATTTAGGAAAATTCCAGGTTGTTGCTTCGAATGAGTTTTTCTCTTGCAAGGTTGTGAATAAATGGAATAGCTTACCCTCTGGTGTTGTAAATTCTATAACAATTGACACGTTTAAAAGGAAATATTCCCCATGGTGAGAGCAATCAAGAAGCTATCTATACTTAAATGGATGAGAGCTATATTTCTATGGGCAGAGTGTGCTATTCCTTCTATGAATTATTTCCAACTTTGAGTTGCTGTATTTAGGCTATGCCAACCATACTTTTTATGGGCTTCCTTTCTCAATATTATTTTTATTGTTATATATGCATACAAGGGTGAAAACTTGTGTCAGTTTCAGCTCAACTAACTCATAAACCCATGGTGATAGAAACATAACTTTCAATTAAAAAAAAGTGTCTGACTAACATGCCCATTTTTAAGTATGTCATTTGTTTTACTATCCACCCTATACGTACTGAGATGCAAAATTTAATTTTTTATATGGTCTCCCTGTTCTCTAACTTTCAATTAGAAAATTGTTTCTATGTCTCTCCTCAGTCAAACAAAAAAATTCTATGTTTCTTAGTGAAATATTCACCGAGATATTTTAGTTTAAAAAATCCCTGAAAGTGAAGGAAAGAACAGAATTTAATAATGAATAAACTCTAAAAAAGATTTGAAATATTCTTTTGCAGTTGCAGTTTATTAAAATTGTCCTACATTCTGAGATGTCCTTTAACTTTAAATCAGTGATATCTCTCAGCCAATATTGCACTTAGAAAAATTTTTTTCTTGGGCTCAAGACGGCAATAACTTTTTAATCTAAAGTTGAAAGATAGGAGGGGGAACCACATAAAAAATTAAATTTGTATCTTGGTACATATACAGTCTCTAGTAAAGTAAATGATATATTGTCACATTATTTGAATGCTTTTTCTGATTGAAAGTATGTTTCTATAACCAACGGTTCACAAGTTATTTGAGCTGAAACTGACTCAAGTGTTCACCCTATATAATATATTCATATTTTTTATTTTCTCTGTTAACTTTTTACCTTCTTTTATTATCCTTTCCAGCCACCTTGTTGGGCAGTCCAGTTTTCTTGTAGTAGTGGTTTTAGAATTTTATTTGTTTACCTTTTAAGAATTTTTGAATATTTTTATAGAATTTTGTATTGATCCAAATTCATTTCAAGAAAAATTTATTTACTTTATTCCAAAAAAAAAATTACCCAAAGGTCTCATTGCATTCATAAACTTTTTTTAATGCATTGAAGTTTTTAATTCAAATCAAGATCGCACTTGTTTAACACTTGTATAATGTTGCTTTAGATTTGGAGATTATCTCAAGGTGATTGTACTTTGACCTTAACTGGACACGAAGATGCAGTTACATGTTTGCAATTTGATGTTTCCAAAATTATCAGTGGATCGCTGGATAGAACCATTAAATTTTGGAATCTTAAAGATGGCAGCTGCCTTAGTACATTAGATTGGATGAAATCAGAAGGTCATACAGGTGTTGTAAGGTGAAATAAAAAAAATTCTTATATTGTTATAATAATATAAGATTTATATATATACATATACTGAAAAATACACACACACTGACATACATTTAATTATAATCTTGTATCATTTAATGTTTGGTTTAATTGACAAAATATGTTAGAACATTGATTTAATTGAATGTTTTTCATTTATTTCAGATGTCTGCAGGCTGATCGCTGGCGTATTGTAAGTGCAGGTGATGATAAAACTCTAAAGGTAAATTCTTAGTTTTCATTTTTATGCAGATTCAATTCACGTTTTCATATAAAACCTTATACCTTAAAGTTTCCCAGAAAACACAGGTTATTTAATTCAATATGATAGTTTAATTTAAGCTTATCTAATGACTAATCGGAGCTTAAAAGTATCATGCAAACTTGGGTATTGTAGAAGATTTATTTCCTCTTGTCCAAATACCCAAGATGTAGTTTGATGCAGTATGGCCTTATAGACCCATGCATAAAAAAAAAACTAAAAAAACACAACTACCAGCCAAAGAACCCATTTTTGAAATTGATTCTACTTCAAGTATGAATGTTCAAATTTTTTAATAGCTTTTTCTTTGACCTTTACTTATTTTTTACTTCTTTTTCAATTAGGTTTGGAGCTTAGAAACTGGAAAACGTCTTGTAACATTACGCAACCATTCAGATGGTGTAACTTGCCTTCAGTTCAATGACAGTGTTATTGTTTCTGGATCATATGACCAAACTGTTAAACTGTGGGATTTCAGTGTCTGTTGAAACTTTGTACATTACCCTGCTGCCTAGACTTTTGTCTTCCACTGCGGTGGTATTCATTGTGTGCTCCAACCAATTAGGATACATTTGGTGGTTTCACATAGAATAATTCATATTTTTTTACTTTCTCCTGCCAATAACTGTGTACGTCAAGCATGGAAGTCTAATGCAAAGAGTGAAATATATATATAATGTTGTCTTAGTTGTTTCATAATTCGGATAGCAAAATATATTTGTTGTTATTTACATGCTGGAAATGTCTGTAGAATTTGCCCATTTTGAATGTATGTGTTACACATGCATCACTTCAAAACTGAAATTTCTTTGGATTTTAGACAACTTCTATTATGCATTTTTATCTTTTTGCTTTTATGACAATAACACTTCTTTTAGTGTGGTGCCATTTTTTTTACACATACTCAATTTAAATGCTTTCAATTTAATTCTCTAACTTCTAAATTAGATCTTTCAGAGCCTTCAACTCCCCCTTCCCCCAATATATATATATTTTTTCTAATAACAAAATACTTTTTTAAGATAATCTATGTGCATTTGAAAAACAAATGTGATGGAATTAACACTCCAGATTAAGAACAGATTTGAAGGGTGGAAACGGTTATAGTACTTTTATTTTAATTTGTTTAATGTTTTATTTTTTCTAATTTTTTTTTACATGCCAATTTGCTTCAATCAGTGAAAAACGTAATAAAATTAACTACATCAATTATGTATTATTTTTTAAATTTAGGTGGAGATTAACTTGCTCCAAAAAGAAAAAATAAAATATTAATGAATTTGAGAGTTTTCAGCACAAAAAAGAAAAAAAATGTTTCTGTAAAATGGTCAAATGGTAATAAAAATCAAAATTTTCTAGTTTCTCACAAAATTGATAGATTGAAAATATTGCTGTTTTAAAAGATCCATCAACCACAGGTTTCCTACATGGATGACTTTTATAATGATATTATATACTAATGTTAGAGGTGAACATTAAAAGTATTACTTTATAAATACGATGTTAATAAAACATTTATGTGAAAGAACTTTAAGTATTTCAAAGCAATGTTAGCAAACAATTTATCAACATATAAATAAGTAATGATTTTTTGAACATGGCATATTTTAAAAAAAAAAAAAAATGAACCTCACCTACATGCAAACTAAGCCCATGCATTTTTTTTTTACAAAAACTTAAATTCACAAATGACTGCTCTTATCTTGGTTTTGCAATAAGCATAATAATAATTTTCACTTTCAGATGTAGAAAGTTTTCAAACATTATATTGTGTAATATATTACTGAGGAATCAAAATCTTAGCAAAAACAAACAAAATTGATCTACTTTGGCAAAATTTAATGTGATGCATCAATGAATTTCTGAAAGCTATTCATCTGGTGCCATAAAAATACATAAAATTTTATATGCAATGAATTATAATGCTAGTCTGGTTGCCCACAATGCAGTAGAATATTTTGTTGAGGATCACAAAAATTCAAACTGTTCAATAAATCTGTTACTTATTTGCTGTTCATTATAAATATCTGATTAATCACTTTATGTGTGCTGGTAATTTTAGTTTTCCCATTAGACCGAAAACCCTGTATTCATTGTGTAGTAGTACCCTTTTATCCAATGTGTAGTTTTTGAGATGGTTGATAAAATTACATTACAAATTCATTGTTTCAAAATTTAAAAATTATTAATTCATAGGAATTGTTTGTGCTAGCTCTGCATTTTTTTACACATTTTTCTTATTCTAATCTGAAATATATTTTCATCTGAATGCTAGAAAAAACAAAGTGCACGCATTTGAAATAACATGATTAAATTGTTGAAATTTTTGAGAGAAAAAAATTAGGACCCTTGGAAACACAAAAAATTTGAATACTTTGCATGTCTTTTTTTATTTTTCAAGTTTTTTGGATTGGAGGTATGATATACAGGGTGAATTTCATCTAACTTGCCAAACAAAAGATGGTAATAGTCAAGCCCATGTGGAGCATAAAATACCATAGCAACTCTGTTATCTCTTACCATTTTTAAGTTATGATGAATAGAAAGAAAATGTGTAAAGCCTGAAAAAACCCAAACTTGTGAAGTTTTGGAAAGACCTACATGCAAACTAAGCACATATTTAGAAAGAGCAGAAAAAATCCTATTGTGTGTGTTCCTAGAATCCAAATATTCATTGAATGCCGATTTTGGTGATGTATTGCAAACAAAAAGCTAAATTTCTCCGGAACCAGAACATTGATGTAGTTTTTCTAGGTTCTTTCAAAAGCTAGTGGGATGAACAAGTTGTTTAGTAAATTTGATCGATTGTAGCTACAAGGGTGCGAAATTTTCAGTTACAGATTTTGGCGACAGTTCAATTTTGCACTTCACCACTCTCTCATTGCTTGTAGCTTGCCATTAAGTCTAGATATCCTGATGAAAATTATGTCACCTCATAGGATTTTTCTGCTCTTTTCAAATATGTGTTTAGTTTGCATGTAGGTCTTTCAGAAACTTTACAAATTAGCAGGGGGTTTGGGACTTGGCGCATTATCCTTCTATTCAACATAATTCCAAAGCTGTTGGAGATAAGATGAAGTTGCTATGTTGTTTTATGTTACACATGGACTTGTCTGTTATCCCCTTCGTTTGACAGATTAGGTGAAATTCACCCTGTATGTCACAGTAGGTGTACAAGAGAAATGTTAGTTCAAAACAGAAAACATTTTTTAATTATTTGAATTAGACATTCGTCACTTTTTAGTTAACTGACATTTTTTAAAATTAATATTTTTCATATTAATATTGATACAACAGAACCTTGTTATACCGTGACATTAGGTTTATCGCAGGATCCATCATGTCTTCTGTCATCTCATTATTTTATTGTAATACTAAGAGAATCACGTTTTATATGCCCTGTTATGCGGCAGTTAGGTTACAAAAGATGGAGGGAGTTAAATCATGTTCTCTGACACCTGCAGTATAACAGGATTCCACTGCATTGTTTATATATTATGTTCCTCTTAATTTTAAAAATCAAAGAGGTTTTTTTTTTTTTTCAAGTACTCAAATTTCATTGAAGCTTATTGTTTCAAGAATTTTTGAGAAAATTGAAATTGTATTATACTTGATGTTGACAATGAATTATCAGCATACAGTGAAACCTTGATATAACAATACTTTGCGGACCCAGAAAAAATATCATTGTAGAGGGATTATCGTTATATCAAGAGGCAGCAGTTTAACATTGGAGTATAGTCATTTCCGCAAGACTTGAAAAAATATTGTTGTAAGAGATTTATCATTATATTGAGTATTGTTGTAGTGAGGTTTCATTGTACCTTTTTCCCATAGCTCGTGAAATAAAGTCATATATATACATTATCATATTATATGCATGTGTGTACTTAATTCATAGTATATAAGAAAAAAAGTTAATCCTTTTGACAAAAGAAATTAATTTTTTTCACCTTTTTTTTAAAAGCAATGGTTTTTTTTTACAAATAGTAGTGATTTTTGTTTTTCTGCGTAAAATGGCTTGTGTATATATATTTTTTTACTCGCTTTTTGTATTTATAGCTTAGATATACTGAATCTTCTCTCAAACATATCTATATCTAGTCATTTTGTGATCAAAATGCGTTTCTACTTTTAATGCGTAAATTATTTTTCTTCTTTCCCTTATAAATGTTTAAAAAAATGAAAAATGCAATCATTCCTTTATCCAAAATGATTAAAAGTCTAATCTTATTTTTATTATTTTGAGTTTTTGAGTTTGTTTTAGAATTGCCTAATGTAGAGATTAATATGAAAGTCTAGATCAGGAATGTTACCCTTAACCATGGACAAGAACAGCCATTAATGTAACCCAATAAACACATTCAAACATAAATAATTTATTAGTATTTTCAATACTTTTTGAGTAGATTCTCATTTCAAGTGCATTTTGTCTCCAAGGAGATTGAAAAGTGTTTGATTCAAATGTGTGATATAGTTTTGAATGGTAGGTTCACATGAAAGTATTCTCAGAAACTACTGTTTTGTATTTTAAGTGTGGCCTAAAACCATTCTTCTTGAATGGTTGAACCGTGCTCTTCCCTCCCCCCTGTTTAAACTCTAACCAGAAACATATTATTTACTTTAATAATTATATATGCATATGTGCTTTATTACCTTTCTTTTTTATATACTTTGAATCAAAAATCAGAGATGATTCTCATTCATATTTTCTGAATTAAAAGATGTGAAAATGTGTAGGTTTGTTCAAATAAACAAGGAAATATTCTTAGAAAATAAATTTCCAGCATTTGATCAATTTAAACAAATTGTAGCCTATCATTGAAGTAGGAGTCTGCTTTAATATATACAGAGTTATTGTTATCAATAGCCTATTGTCAACATTTATTGTGTTGTTGAATAGAGCTAAAAGTCTTTGAGGTAACTTTGAATTTAAAAATGCGTTGAATGTTGTCAAACGTCATTCTAGAAGCTGTTTAAGCCAGAAAAAAGATATTCTAAAAAGTTACAAAATCCAAATTTTTCGTACAGCCCGTTTCCTATAAGTTAAATCTAGTATAAATTTA
Organism: Pholcus phalangioides; assembly: GCF_987345545.1. Classification (NCBI taxonomy): domain Eukaryota; kingdom Metazoa; phylum Arthropoda; class Arachnida; order Araneae; family Pholcidae; genus Pholcus; species Pholcus phalangioides. The sequence continues at coordinate 39,673,376 of NW_028301600.1, read as the reverse complement.
TATTTGATACATAACCAATATAATTTTCTTCATATTCTATTGAATGACAACATAAGGTATTGTTAGGGTGTTTCTAATGAATAAATTAAATTAGCCAAAATTATTTGTGTTTGAAAGAGTTTTGCATATGGACCCCCCCCCCTTTAACGCTCAACAAAACAAGGACCCTTAAACTCTGTCATGAAAAAAGTTACTTTTTTTGATTCACATGTCAGTGCATGAAATTGTTTTTCTTTGCTAAATATAATTTGTAAGTATGGCTATGTATATATAAATAATTTGCTTATTATGTTTATATTAAAACCTAAATTTTGTAACTTTTTCAGAAATATATATTTTTTCCTACTTAAATGGCTTCTAATGGCTTATAAGAATAGCTATTGGACTAGAATAAGAGTGAAAATCCTGTACTTGCAAACTTTGGTAATATGATGAACTACTAAAGCAAAGCCAGCATTTGAACTCTGGTGTTAATGTGCTGCAACTTCCAAATACACACGCAGCCTCATTTTTTTTTCTGAATATTTGCTTTAGATTTAAAAAACTAAGGAATTCAAAGTGTTTCCGATTATTCATGTTGACTCTTGTTTTTGACATTGACCTTTGTAGTTAGGTGGTATTGGAGAATTGTTATATAAAATGTACAGCATAAATGTTGTTACCTTTGTTTTTTGTTTTTTTTCTTGACGTAACTTCTTTTGGATAGAACATTCAATCTGAAATATGCCTTTAAAAAAAGCAATACATTTTTCAATATATTTAACTTTGTACAAAACATGTTTTGTGATAGTAGAAGCCTTTAAATAAGTTTATCAAGATCCAGAGTCGGTTTCTCAATTGTATTTTTCTTTTCTTTGGAAATTTTCAGATATATGTAACTGTGCATAAAAGAGAGAGAAGAGATGTTTTTGCTTTTAGTTTTTTTGTTTTTTTTTTCAATTTTGGTATAATTCAACAACCAAGATATATAAATATGAGCAATAATGCAGTAGACTACATTCACATATTTTCGAAGTTAACAAATAAATACTATAACATGCTCTATTATAGTACACAAACTTAATACAGTGAAACAATTTTGACAACGAATATTGTTTTGACCATTCCTTTAGAGAAAGAGTAGAGCTTGCATTAGTTGTTTTATTTCTCTAATATTATAGTGTATTATTTATATCATTTATTGATTTGTCTCTATTTTCAACTGTTATTTTGAAAGTGTAGCTATGCTCTCTAGGATATAATTTTGTCTGGATACAAGAGGAGTTGGTGAAATAAAGTTGAGAATTTCAATTTAGTTGTCACTACCAATAAAGGATAATTATCTTTTTTTCACCAAATAGTGCCTTAGACTTTTTGCTCTTTGCTATGTATCACCGTTGTTGCACTTTTCTCCATATGTATTTTTTATTTGAATCTTACTGACTACGTAGGCAATAATTTTAATTTTAGAACAAGAAAGCTTCCATTGTGAAATGGAGAAAAGAATCTGCAATTTATCCCCTTGAGAACCATTCTGATTGTTTATCAGTCTAATCTATATTTATGAAGGATTTCATTCTGCATTTGTAACCTGTTTGCCTTATTCAAATGGCAAAATTATGGGTTTTCAATATAACTTTGTTATGTATGCAGTTTTTTATTGTTTTATTATGGTTTTTATTTATTTTTCAATTCCAAAGTGCTTGATTCAACCCCGTAAGGAAAAATATTTTGCTGACATATGCAGGGTTCATAGCTAACAGCACGTACCACAAATTACTAGCGAACCGTTGATCCTAGAGACATACTTCCAATTGGAAAAAGTATTCAAATGACACGTATTCAGATAAATCATTCATATTACAAGGGATTGTATAGTTATTAAAATAAAAAAATCACTTTTTATACAGACACTGTGCTCACAAAACTAGTTAAAGTTTTTGCCTTGTCTCTCCTGAGGCCTGCAAAAAAAAATTCAATGTTTCCAAGTGCAATATTTGTTGAGATGTTTGAATTTAAAAAGTGAAGAAAAGTTGGGGGAAAAACAGATAAGTAGGGTGAAAGCCATTTTTACCCACATTTTTATGCTGTTTTTTACCAACTTTTCTCTTTCTTTTTTTTATTCAAATATATCAGCAAATATTGCACTTAGAAACATGGAACTTTTTCGTTGGTATCAGGAAAGACGGTAGCAATTTTCTAATTGGGTTTTGAGCACAGGGTGTCTGTATAAAAAGTTCTTTTTTTTAGTTTAATAACTATACAACCCCTTGCAATATGAATCACTTATCTGTGGTCCACACGTTATTTGGATACTTTTTCTAACTGGAAGTATGCCTTTAGGATCAACAGTTCACCAATAATTTGTGGTGTGTGCTGTTAGTTACGCACCCTGCTGTATATCAGTGTTGTTTAGTATAGTACCTTGGCAGCTCAAATGACTAAATTGCTATTAGTTCAACTGACATTTATTTTTGGCATAGTCAAGATATTTCCAAATAATCAGTCAATATTTATAGACGTTGCAAGGAAAAACATCTGCTTTTACAATTATAAAACCATAGCTACCTCACAATCTGATAAGTTGCTGTTAAAAGCAATGTTTTTGCTTCTTCAACCTTCTGCAGGTTCTTAAATGACTGAATGATTCTTCCACCTTATCACCCTATAATTTATATATGGGTTAAAAAATAAACATCCCATATAAGTTCAGTATGGGTTAAAAAACATAAACATCGAAATCTGATTGTAAGTGCTAGTTTTTATTTGGTTATTGATAAAGAAATTTTTTCTGCCATATATTCCAGATTAATAAGAAGCTTTGGCGAGAACATTAAAAAAATATATATATAAGTCAAACAACAAACTAGCTAGAAATGAAGTCAGTTGTTCTAGATCAGGTATATAGTTGAAAAAAAACAGATGTCACATTTTCATCATCTTTACACAAATTTTTAAATACAGCTTTATCAATAATTACTCCTAATTCTTTATATTATCACAAAAATTAGAATTTTGCCTGGTTTTAATTTATACAAAAAATTGACACGCCTTAAATTAAAATTTTATTTGTCTTAAAAGCATGTCCATTTTTTGTACAAATTCTTAATATGTTTATGAAGAAAATTAACCCTTGATTATATTTTAATCGGAACAGCTAAATGTTTGCTATTTCAAAAATAAAGTTGAAGTGACTATTTCATAAGAAGTTTAATGCTGTGTTTGTTAGTAGGTATGAATGATCTACTCTTACTGCATTTGGAAATATGATAAGTGTGTTCAGATTTTTAAGAGCATTTGCCTTTTAATGCAACATTATACCAACCAAAATGTGTTCAATATTGGCTTAATGCACATGCCACTGTTTATCTTGGTGCTCATTTTTATAGAAAACACTGTATGTAGGGAATGTTTTCTCTATTAGCAATAACTGGTGAATATTTGGTCATTATTTGACCAGTGATAATTATCTACTGTCCCTAAGCAAAATCTCAGGCTTTGTTATAACTTTATTAGAGGTGTTGAAATTGCTTGTTTAAGAAATCTGGAATGTTTGAATCAGAATTTTTAGTGCATGAAAGCATTCAATGTGTTTTAATTAGGTTGAGCTGTATGCTATAAATGAGAATAAAAATAAAAGTATATACATTTTCAATGATATATGTTTCTCAGTTTTTATTCCTTCCTTTCTTGAAGTCCAAAAATTGAGTATGAAATTTTTATCTTATAATGCACATATGTCAATGTCTAGCCATTTGTTAAGTTTCTATTGGTTGATGGAGGCACATAGAACAAAATATTTGTCATAAATTAGGTGGCTGCAAAAGTGCTTGTGACACATTTAAAAATAAAATAAAATTTAAATGTTTATACAAGTTAAATAAGTTAAATGTCAATGAAAAGTTTATCAAATTCCTGGTTACCATCATTTTCTCCAATAGTCTTCCAATTTTTTTTTTACAAGCTTGCAACTTTCTTTTGTATAGAAACTGCAAGGTTTGTCCTTCAAAGAAAGGAAGTGGTTGTTTAGATTTTTTTTTTTATTGATTGATGGCTTTTAGTACTCTACCTGTTGTTATTCATACAGTTATGCAGAGACGGAAATATGAAAATCCAAAGGACCCAAATCTGATGAACATAGGTGTTAGAGAATTTCTCATTATGTTTCCTTCATTTTCTATGGTAATCTGATTCATGATATCCTGTTGTCTACCGTTATGGTAATCAAAGATGATGTCTTTACCATTTGTTAAACCAGATTTTTTTTTTTCAAACTGATTACAGCTCCAGTCTATCGCCATGGGTAATTTATTACTGATTGGGTTGTGCCAGAAGTGTGAGTGTGTGTACCTAACAGTCTGAGTGCATATATGGTGGTGGTGGATCTATATTTCAAATTGTGAGTGAAGTGTAATGATTGAATATTTGTACTGTTGTAGGGCTGTTGCTCTCTGTAGCAAGACTTAAATGTGGAGATTGGCTTGCATTTGCACTTTGAAGTTGGGAACCACAGAAAACCAGCTTCGGCTGACCCACCACTGTAATGCCGGTAGGGTTCGGACCCAGGCCATCGTGATGGGATTCTGTCACTATTACCACTCAACCACCACAATGGTGGTTAAACCAAACTGCAAAATGACTCTTAGGCCGGGATTACGCTATAAACGTTTTAAAAAAGTTGTGTTATAAAACTTGAAAGTGCAACTGATAAGCGTTATTGGTTATGTTTGAATGCAAATGTAACCAATAGGCTTATTGGTTGTTTTTTTTCAAGTTTTGTAAAAAAACTTTTATAGTATAATGCCGGCTTTACAGGAGCTACAAAATCAAACTTCCTCTAAGTAGTCGCCATAGAAAATGGCCGCGGTAAGAAATACATTGGCGTTGCTTGAGCTGGTAATCATGTAACTTAACTACAGAGTGGAAGAAATAAGGTTTCCCTCCCTATATCCTCATAACTAAGAAATTAATAGGAATGACTGAATTAGTATTTAATCTCTCTCAGTGATCTCAGTTTCAATATCTTTGGGTTATTTTTCAATAAGGTACGCACAATATCCTAATGCTGAAAGCCATGGAGAGAGAAGTTAACGTAGACATTAAAATAACCATTTTGAAATCTGCTGAATATCACTTCCCAACTGTTCGAAGAGCAGAAACACGGCCCAAATAAACATTCTTAGTATCCTCTATTTCTCCGTATACTCGATCCTTTCCAAGGTTCTTTTCTAGAGGTCCCTGCACGCAAAGGATTGTGGAAAGGAGACAAAGCTGGTTAAAGAGTGGTTACTCTTTTACCAGCTTTGAAAGGAGGTCACAACCCTCAAAGATCCGCAAGAAAAAGGGGAATGCCTGTTCCCCATTTTTTCCCTACGAAGGAAAAAAGTTGTCTACGGGTTGTCAGAACTTCCAATTCTACTGCAATATTGAACATGTAAACAGGGCTGATGTACGAAGTACGAGAGTCTGGATAACCAAGTGGAGATCGAGATGTTGTTCGGATAGAAAATTCACATCCCTCTGTGGGGAATCGAACCACCAATCTCTCACCCTTGGACAGTGAAGGATTGGTGGTTCGATTCCCCACAGAGGAATGTGAATTTTCTTTCCAAACAACATCTAGATCTCCGCTTGATAACCAGGCTTTCGTACTGTGTATGAATAGGCTGACCATATTTTCTCGGAAGAAATACGGGAAATTGAGACTCCAAATACGGGACATCACTAATTATCGCCGAAAATGACGCCAAAAGTAAACAAAGTTGCCAAACATTGAAGAAATTACTAAAAAAATCAAAATGGCGGGAAATAAAGCATTACTGCAAATTGCAGTGGATTAAAATGAATTCCACGAAATAAAACGTTCAACAAGACAAATGTGGGAGAATAATGTTCTTATTTATAGTTTTAATTATCATAATATAATTTATGAGTGGTAAAATAATTTCATTCTTTGACAGTTTCAGGAAATTCGTTCTTTTGTCCCTTTCCAGAGTTCCGGAATTATTTTTTTTCCTTACTTTGAAACATCTTTTCATTCATATGAATGTTTGTGTTTTTTCCTCTCACGGCATTGACGAATAGCCGTCGAAATTCCCAGAATTTTTCCTGTCTGCTTCTTTTAGTGGTTCTGTTTTAGAGTTGGGAAAAATTATTGTTTTGGCCGGTTTTATTGGTAAAAATAGCTGCATCATACCTGGTGTCAAAATTGGAGAGAGTGACGTTAATGAGGGTGCGCGCGCACAGGAGTCGTCCTTTCTCAGTTTTCGAGATTGGTAACCCTAGGGTGACCATACGTCCCGTATTTCCCGGGACAGTCCCGGTATTTTCTGTATTTTTGGTCGTCCCGACTTTTTCGCAAAAGTGTCCCGGTTTTTCCCGTATTTTACACGACGCTTACTTGAATTTTTATTCTTTATTGAAGTCAAAGATTGAAATTATTTTTCAACTAATAAACTATATTATGATAATTATAACTATAAATTTATCTCCCACATTTGTCTCGGTGAACGTTTTTTTCGTGAAATTCATTTTAATCCACTGCAATTTGCAGTAACGTTTCATTTCCCGCCATTGTGATTTTACCGTAATTTTAACAATATTTGGCAACTTTGCTCGGTTTTGGCGTCATTTTTGGCGATAATTGGCGATGTCCCGTATTTTCCCGTATTTGGAATCTCAATGTCCCGTATTTCTCTCGAGGAAATATGGTCAGCCTAATCATGCTTAATAGTTTTGAATTATTATTAGAAATAAACAATAGATAAGAAATATTCTAAAAAAAAAAAAATTTTATTGGTTGCATAGAATATCCAGAAAAATTACTCGAAATTGGAAAAAAAAGTATCTTACATTAAAATAAATTGTAGTTTAAAAAAATATACAAGTATTCTGATAATACCTACATGAATTTAATGTATAGCCATTTACCATTTCTACGCGGATTTACACTGATAAAAAAAATAACCTCATTGTTAATGAACGAAACATCCCATGTAGAACGCGTCTTTTTAAAAGCGAACGAGGAAAAAATAATAATCGTTATACTGAGAAGATTTATATGATACAACAGCGAATGTTTTTTGCTTGTATATTATATTTAAAAAATAATAATAGGTTTTTTTTTTCCAGCTGAACCTATCTATCTTTACACCTCATTTACTGTTCTCGGGATCTAATGGAAATTTAATATCATTACGTGCGAGTATTAACAAGGTTATTGCACGCTTGAAAAATGCGATGTGGAAAGGATTCTGTGTAGAAAAAAAATAATAATAATAAGGAGTGTATGTTACGTTCAAATATGATGTTTTTGTGATACATAAACATAATGACAAAAATATCGTTATTAAAACAGCAGTAATATTTATTTATTTTCCGCTTCAAGAGTTTTTTTTTTTTACTTTTTTGAATTACGTAAATGTAAAATCCGAATATTTTGGGCATACTTGGAAGATTTATTCATGAAAATGTCATCCTTTCATTACAGCTGAAGCGTTTATACAGTATTTGTAATTCTGTTTTTACTCCAGATACGTAACTTTAATTATGTTATGAAATGGATGCAAAGGAATATTCGATATGAAGGAAGGGGATGAAATTACTAGTGCATAACACTAAAATAATAAATAATTTAGTGAAATAGAAATATCTTTATACGGATATGTTTAATTATGAAGGCGTCTTAACTGTAGCGCTTAGAAATTCTGATGATCTTGACATTACCAGCCAATCAGAGTCAAGCAACTGTGACGTCATAGAAACGTCACAGTAGTGACGTCATAGAAACGTCACAGTAGACCGCGAGGCTACCGTAACTTTTGATCCATTTGGCGCCACCATATTTCCTAGCGACATTTAATAATGGATATTCTAAATTTAACTTCAACTCGACAAACAGGATTGATACAGTGGGAAGTTCACGGGATGCTCAAAGCGAAGGTTATGAGTTCGAGTCCCTTCGCAATCATCTAATTTTTTTTTTTCTAACATCTTCGTTTGAAAAGTTTAATTTCTTATTACATTTAATTTTTTTTCTTTTAACCGTTGCACGGGATAAATATGATTTATTATATTATAATTCGCCACCAATTGTCAGATGCACGGGAATGAATGGGAGGGGGGGGGGGTGTTCCCAAACAGCGAACTTGGCGATACAATGGGGGAGGCCGCCCCGTATAATAAGTTATCGTTTATTGAATCACTAAAAAATGTTTTCATTTTTTTTCTGATTTAATCCAAATGTGGTTCAGTTGCATCAAGTTGACAATAGTAACGGCTCGCAAAGCGAACGCCCAGGCGAAGCTGGGCCCTGCTATCATTTATCGATTCATAATGCTAATAGATTCATTAGAAAACCAAACATAGAAATTGTGTTTCGGCAAGCCACTGTATTTATTGCATGTCAATATAATTATTATTATATAATATATATTATTATTATTATGATCGTTATAGTATTGTTAAATTATATCATTGTAATATTATAGTGTGAGCAAACGAGACGTAATGACAAAATAAAAGCGAAATCGTTAATAGACGCTGGTGTTTGGCGATAAGTTGCCAAACGTAACAGCAGGAGGTACACTTTACACATACGGTGATGTTTCTATAACGTCACAGTAGCCTAATTCTGATTGGCTGATAATGTCAAAAATATAAAAACTTAGAATTTCTAAGCGTTGTAATAACATAAGCTCATGCTATCAGCTGATTTGAACGGCCCACATCCTTTAACTGATGTAAACAAACACAATGTCTTCCTCTATGATGAGCGTCTTTAAGAAAGATTTGTTTTTGAATAAGGTTGCGATTGTCACTGGAGGTGGCACTGGAATCGGAAAAGCTATAGCTACAGAATTGCTTCATTTAGGTACTTTATCAAAAGCTAAAGTTGTTAGAATTACCATAGACTCCTGTAGATCCTAAGGAACTGAGATATACCTAACTGTAGATCATACATGCTCGAACCATGACCCGCGGAATAAATGTAGGCTTCAGAGTCACCTGATGTGGACCGCGACCTCAAACCTAATCGTGTAAAAATGAACTGGCACTTGAATAACCAGCATTGCAATTCCACATCACTTGAGTGGCCCAGAGGCGGATGTAACTGTCGGCGCGCCCGGTGCCACGACTTTTAAGGGTGGCCCCAAAACACCCAAACTTCATACTTTTTTCTAATTTAATTTAAGGGACCCAATATTCTTTTGCTCCCGGGGCCTCGATCGACTTTAATCCCCCACTGCCCATGACATATTCCCAGATCACTTAAGCTACTCGCTGCACATTTACAGATCATTCAAGTGGCCCGAGGCACATTTTCGGATCATTCAATTGTCAGTTTCTCATCCACTTAAAGTGTCGATTCGCGAAAGGGACCAACCTTAGAGTATTGACTGTAATATGTACAAAAAAAGTGTCTAGATCATTAATTTCCCTAACTTTTTGCTCCATCGCCCCCAACTCAAGTCAAGCCATAGGATCCTGTGCTAAACCCATAGCTTCTACCGCCCTCTTGGACCATTGGGAAGCACTGGTCTAGATAGTCTTTCAATCTAAATTTTTGTTTCTATTACATTATTTCACCTAATATTTTTTTATATTTCCAACACAGGATGTAAAGTTGTCATTTCTTCTCGGAAAGAAGAAAAGCTATTAGAAGCTGTAGAAGAACTCAAGTCAAAATGTATTAATGCTTTTCCACAAATAAATAGCATAGTTTGCAATATACGCAATGAAGATCAGGTATCTTTTTTTATTTCTTCAAAGTATTATTTTAAACTGCATAAGCAACCTCGGATTTTTGAGTTCTATCAAAGTATTTACAAACTTTGTTTTGTAGACTTATATATACATTTATAAATTTTTTTGTGCTTTGTTTTAAGTTGCTGTTTATAAAAGTACTGTAAAGTTCATTTTTTTGTATTTTCAGGTTAAAATTTTAATTAAAGAAACCTTAAGATTACACGGGAAAGTTGACTACCTTGTGAACAATGGTGGAGGGCAATTCATGTCTGCAGCTGCAGATATCAGTAGCAAAGGTTGGGATGCTGTAGTTGAAACAAATTTGAAAGGTCCTTTCCTTATGTCTAAAGAAGGTAATTATGATATGTGTGAATAAATTATTTTCATTTTATTTGACTATTATACACATACAAATTCAATTCTTGTTTAAATGGAGAAAACTAAATGTGCTTTGTTTTCAGTCTACATTCAATGGATGAAAAATAATGGAGGCGTTATTGTCAACATTTTAATGGATTTCTATCGAGGTGTTCCAATGATGAGGTAAGTGGAATATAGTACAGTTACTGCTTGATTCACATAGCACTGAGAAGTGATGTTAGCTGCCATTTATTTTACTGTTCTGCAATTTGCATCATTGTAAAAATTTTTTTGACTATGCTTAATGCCTGTTTTGCTCAAATAGTTTGCAGTCTTTGTTAATCATCTGTACGATATAAAGGAGATCAACTTTCATTTGCAAATTGAAACTTGTGCTTTCTAACATTTTATATAAACTTAACAATAAAAACATTTTAGAATGGATATGTAAAAATTGGCTTTTTTCCATTTGCCAGTACACATTAAATCTTTAAATCATTTCTGAAATTGGTCGCTAGTCATTAAAAAAGCCTTTTTGTTAAATTCATGCTAGGTGAATAACTTTTTCACTGATTTTGATCTAGTTGTGCTGGTTTTTTTTCACCATTAACATCTGTAATTTTTTTCCAACTGATTTAAACAATAAATCTAATGGAAAGATGAACTGAAATTATGACCTACTTTTTGGAAAACAAGGAGTGCTATTTTTAAAGGAGAGAGTAGGGGGGCCTACCTGTATTTTATTAAAATCCCTGACCATATGACTTGGGGTTCCTGTCACACAGTTTAACCTTTCTATCCCATTTCCATATCAACCATTAAAGAAAATGTCAATGGATAGAGAATAAGCTTCATCAGCAATGTGTGGAACTTGAAGCATGACTAGAGACAAGCCAAACTACGCTTGGAAACTTGACCCAATATAGCCAAAAACTAATTTCACTGAACAGGAAATAAATTGAACAGGGTATACAAACCATTACTGATCATGCTAATCTACTGAAACATATACGTAACTGCAAGGCCGTCTTAAGAGTATCATGGCCCCCCCGGGCCAAGTGGTTTTTCTGAGGCCCTACCTGGTAAATTCTAGAAAATTTTCACATCTCATTTTTGTGAGGCCCATTTTCTCTTGAGACGCCCGGGTGGGCCCATGTGTTAAGACAGCACTGCGTAACTGTGACTATACAGCTGAATCTGTATAGACACAGTAGCTCTGCCCTGTGTGCAGAGAAGACAGCAAAACTCCACCTCACCATATTAAACAATGCACTGTATTTTTTATCCCAAGGAGAAATTATTTATCATGTAGTAAATACAAAACCAGCTTCTACAACTTGTCAATTTTTTTTTTTTTTTTTGATAATACTGAACACCTGAATATAGGGTTGAGTATCAGCCAGTGCCGTCTTAAGGCATGGGCCTACCCGGGCCTCAATCGAAGAAACGGCCTCACAAAAATGAGATCTGGTTAAAGTTTTCAAGAATTCCTCGTAGGGCCTCAGAAAAATCACTTGGCCCGGGGGCCCATGATTATCTTAAGACGGCCCTGGTATCAGCTTCTGCTCTGATTCAAACTCTCATGTGTTATTACTTGATAATTAAATTTTGAGTTTTTCGCCATATCCTTAGTAAGTTTTCTCCAGGGCCAGATCTTGAATCCTGTGAGCTACTCAGTCACAGAAGGTGGCAACTGAACGGGGCAGATTTTTCAGGGGTGATATTTTAGGGAAGCAACTGAAAGGGAGGGTCAATTTTTCATCCCTAAAGTATCATTTGCTTTCACTTGCAAAGTGTCCAGAACTGGCCCTAGTCTTCTCTGCTCCCTGCCCAAGAAGTGTGGTGGTGAGATGCTCATCTATCACCATGAATGTTGCAGTCACGGTCCCAGGTTCAAACCCAGCGGAGAATATAAATAAAATATTTTCTTACATAACGAGCTTGAGGGGGCCACCAATGGATGGTACCTTCGTTTCCAGCCCAACTCATTAATGGCAGTAAATTGCAATATAGTGATTTGGTCAGAGTAGGTGTTTGGTGAAGTAGTCGTCTCCGCCCTTTCTTATTAAAGGAACTGCGAATAGGAATAGATGCCTCACTCACTTTTTCCCAAATCATTTTGCAGATCATCATTTGTCATTTCATTTATTCAAGCATAAAAAAATACATGTTCAATTGAAGGAATCGCACCTAAGGAGCCAGGAAAGGCGAATACTGGATATTTAATACATACATAAATTGATGAATATTAAGTATAAATGAGATAAACAAACAATATAAAATAATTATAGGGGAAAAAACAAAAGAGGAAAAAAAAAGGGAGGGGGAATAAACAAAATATCATTTAACTGTAACAACCATGATGGTGGTGATTTAGGTACATAAAGTGCTGGAGATATAAGCTGTAGGTGGAAAAAATAATATACAATGTATTCGAGGATGATGCCACTCTCCGCTATCCATACGATGTATACACATACATTGTATACATATGTATGCAAAAATGAATTCATTGAGTAAAATTACATTTATATATATATATATATGTCACCGGCAAAGCATAAAATCCTTCACTCCATAGAATGAGTTACGGATTATCACTCGTACTGTCCTGTGATTACAGTCTTCCCTCTCCCAATACTCTTCCAGACATACTTGGAAAATCTCCTCAGAAGGATACTTCTTCACACTTTTATGAACTGCAACTCTCATGAACTTTTACTTGATTTCAGAGTAAAGACGGATTACACTGCAAAAGTTTGGTAAAATATCTTTTGTAAAACTTGAAAAACAATCAATGAGCCTGTTGATTACATTGCCTGTTCGAATATAACTGATACACTTATTAGTTGTGTTTTAAGTTTTATAAAAGAACTTTTATCAAACTTTTATAGTGTAATCCTGGCCTAACAGACAAATTTTCCCAAGCTCTTCCTCCTGTGAGACCAATGAATGGTGATGATAGGGTCTCTCTCAGCATTTGCCTGGCACTTCTCCACATGTTGCTCAGCAGACATATTGATAATGTGATTATTCAAGTCAGATGCTAAGACCAAAAAAAAAAAATTCCCATTATGTACATATGCTGAGATAGATTTGAAGGGCTGGGACATGATAATGATCTCAATACTTATCCTGCCAGGGTGCATAGGTAACGGTACATGGTATTTTAATGGTGAATCATTGATCCTCAAGGCATACCTCCAATTAGAAAAAGTATCCAAAAAATGTGTTTAGACCTCAGATAAGTCATTCATATTGCAAGGGGTTGTATAGTTATTAAAATAAAAATGTTAATTTTTCACACTGGCACCCTGTCCTCAAAAACCGAATTAGAAAGTTGTTGCCCTGTCTCTCCTGATGCTAACAAAAAAAGAATTCCACGTTTCCAATGCAATATTCACTGAGATATTCTGATTCCATATATATATTCATATTGGATCAGTCAGCTCCTATTAGTGATGCAGTAGAGCATGGTAAAGTCTGGTATATGGGTCATTCCCTAAAAAATGTACATTCTACATTTTTGACATGAAAAATTCAAAGTTTAATTTTCAAAATAAATTTGATCTCAAATTATAGCCAATGACTTGAAGTTTTACCATTTCATATTTTTCACTTTAATTTTGTAATATTTTATTTTTTTGGGTTTTCAGGTACTCCCAGCCAGTAACTTAAATTACAGGTAACGATATCGCGTATATCTTTCTGAATTTTCATGAAATTCAACTGAAATTTTCATACAGGTTGCGTTATATATCTAATCTGGCAACCAAATTATGAAAAAAATAAAATACATATTTTCTGCAGATGCACAATTAAAAATTATTTACTAAAAATACCCATGTCTCATTGAATAAGAAACTATCAGATTCTCTAAATTTCTGTACATGGTATCTCATGTACAGTGCCAGATTTTCTGTGAGTTTATTAAAAACAATGCATATTATGAGCAAGAAAAAAAAAAACTCAATAAAAATTGGAATTTTTATTTTGGAATTTTTTCATGAACATACATGCTATTCTCACGAAAATGCACACGTGTATTGCATGAAGTTATTGCAATATTTTATGGAAGTTACAGATCATTTGCAGTTTTTATCATACAGGGTTGATCAAAGATCCTTTTTTTGTTTAATTTTTTGTTGGTTCCCTTAATGCACTCGTGACTGGAATTTCACTGGAAATTGTGAGTGCCAACATAGGGTTCACACGACTGAAATTTCAGAACAATTTACCCAGTATTTTTCTAGAAATTTGAAAAAATGTGTATCTAAAAAAAGACTGGCTTTTGGAAATATAATGTACATTCAAGCTCTTTCTTGAGTGAAAGTCCCACTTTCTCTTGGGCCTCTTCATTTGTAGCCCTGTAAAGGGAATTGAATTCTTTTCCTTTGCCTTAGCATTATTATTTTTTCCTTTTTCTGCCTCACTGCAGTTTGTCAAGTAAAAAAGTGTATTAGATATACAGGGAAAGAGTGGTGGTGGTGGGGGGGGGGGGAGAGAAAGAATGAAAAACTTGCTCCACTCATCCTTTTTTTGTCATTTCCTATGTATTAATAATAAAAGTTTGAGACATATTGCTGGTACTACAGAATTTTCTCGAGGGGGAGGGGGTGTTCAGATTTTTTTCCCTTCTAGGTGGGGATTTACATTTTTTCCTGCAAAATAACACTATAATCTTGGCTCAAGGGGGGTTAGAAACCCAAACCCCCTTTTGCTTACGCCAATGTGTACTTCAAATGTACATCACTAAACGTCATTGCCAAAAGCCTGTACATGAAAGAGTTAATTACCAAGTAATTACTGTCAATGTCCCCTCTAATTTGCAAAACTGCGCAACCAACATGTTTCTACACATACAGAGTTTCTGTCACTCAGAAAATTCTCATTGTATATGGGAGCATTTTGTTTTGTCTTGCACAGATGTAAAAATTCTGTGCCGAAAGTAACAACAGGTCTGCACAGGTAAATAATAAGTTAAAGGACATGTTGCTTACTGTACTTAAGCAACTGAATATTTAATCCAGTGAGATAATTTCTAAAGATCTATAATACTTGATGGTATTTTAGCTTTTAAAGTTGGTGCTGATATTTATAAAACCTATGAATGGTGTGCCACAAAAAGAGAAAAGGCATAGTGTAACTTTGGTTACCGAGCCACCACTTGTAATATTCTGTATTTTCATCAAATAATATTGTACAATCTCCATAAATTTCCTTTTAATAGTCATTCTGGAGCAGCTAGAAGCGGTCTGGACAATTTAACAAAAACATTAGCTATTGAGTGGGCAGAAAATGGAGTACGTGTTAATGCAGTAGCTCCTGTAAGTTTGCTTCTTACATACATTCTGGTACTGTTAGAATGCTTCTGTATATTTGTATTTTTTGGCATTCGAATTGCACAAACATAGATAAGTTTCATTTCAAAGAAAATTAATCATAGATTACACATTAATATACATGATTTTTAGCTATATGTTTAATACTGATCAGATGGAATCAAAACTCTAGTTTTTAAAGCCATAATGCTGTCATATCACTTGATCATTTGTGGTGATGATTGAATCAATGCTACCAAGTTTGCACTGTGTGATATTTTGTGAGTTTCAAAATATTCTTATTTGGTGTAGGTTTTTGAATATACGCTTGAAATACTCATTGAAAAATATTCTGTAAATTTGATCTAAACTTTTATAAAACGTATTAAGTTGCAGTCAATTTTGCAGAAGAAAATTTGAATTCATCAGAGCTTATTCAAATCTTAAAGTAAGTTTTTCTCAAAAATTTGTTTTCATTTGATAGCTGGTAAATAAAGGTACAGGTTTGTCTATAGCAGTAGTTCTTCACCTTTTTCGCCCCAGGGAGCCCTTTCTGGTATATAATTTCTATGGCAGAACCTCAGAGGCCTATTTTTTATTTTTTCATCAAAATTACTTATTTTCATTATTCAAAAATATAATTATTTTTTTCAAATTTACTGGTTTTTTTTTTATTTCCTCGAGCGGCCGCGGAGCCCCTGGGAGGTCACATGGAGCACCGGTTGAGAACCGCTGGTCTATAGTTTCAAAACGATTTATTTTTAAAATCGGTTTTTGGCTTTTTATAATCCCGCCATAGTGTTCTTTTTTTTTATTAGCAATGATGTATTGCTTTACGTCATTTTCAAAGATTACTGAGAATTACTGACAAAGATTACTATCATTATTTCTATAAAATAAAACTACAATAATATTTAATATCAAAATTATCACACACAGTGGGTTTCAATCAGTTCATTATATTGTATATTCTGTCTACAGACATATGAGAGTTATGATATTCTTTTGAATTCCAGTAGATTATTTTTCAATAACTTTGTGTAGACTACTTTTTTGTTCTTTACTGGAAGACTGTAAATATATTAATGGGAAAAGGTAAACCAATATACATACTCCAGCCATAGTTGTTACCTGCTATGGTTTAACTTTGCATAACTATATATAGTTAATCCAAGGCAATTAAATCAAGATTTACTAACATTCAATCACAATTTTGCCAAAAAAATTAACTTGGAAATTTTTAAAATATTTTTATTGAAAATATATGTTCCAAATTTTGGTCTATAATTCAACTACAATTCAATTCTTTGATTCAAGGGTATAATTTCCTTAGCTCTAAGGCATAGTTTGAAATACATACAGGGTGTTCTGTTTATGGACCGACAAACTCAGGGTTGTTAGTAGGCATCAAGAGGAACAAAAATTGCAATGGAAACAGGGTGTTGCAAACCACATTGAGAGGGTGAAAATCTCAAAAAACACATGCAGGTTTTGACATCACTCTGTAACAGCAAAAAGTACAATAACAACTACGAAAAGATTTATTTGATTCCATTTGAGGAGTGTGTGCATTGCGCAGGCTCCCTGCATCATGCCGTACTGGGAGGAAGATCCCTGTCTCCCGTAGTAGTTGATAGATCGTGGCAAAAGTAGTATGGTGTAGACAATGCCTCATTGCTGTTAGTAAGCACCCATTGCCATCTGCGTAAATCAGATGCATATCAGTGTATTTCTCGTTTGTTTAGTCGGCCATCACGATACTCATTGAAACAGACAACTAACTGCTACACATGCTTACTACTACAACAGCGCTAATTTACATTGTCCGCAGCGTGGACGACTACCCCAGCGCATGCATTTTCCAATGCTGCTTACGTCAGATATGGTGAGTGAACCCACAAACACATTCAGCGATCAACTGACATCCACATCTCTGAACTCAGAGCCTGCATGCATTTTTTGAGATTTTCACCCTCTCAACATGGTTTGCAATACCATACTCCACTGCAATTTTTGTTCCTCTTGATGCCTACTAACAACCCTCTGAGTTTGTCGGTCCATTAACAGAACACCATGTTTGAAATTTTTTTTTATTTATTTTGTCTAATCATGCTTTAATCTTCAATACCATACTCTTCATGTTTTTGTCACTCCTTTTATAGTTTTTATGTTACCATAAAAATAGTTAAAATGGTGATTAATTAATGTTTGAGTTCTTTGAATGATGTCTGTTGCCGACAATATTTAAATAATTGAATTATCACTTTAGGGCAGCTCAATTTATTCTGAGACAGCAGAAAAAAACTATGGTGTCAATGTATTCAGTGCAGTAAAACCTCATATTCCATCTCAAAGACTTGGACTGCCTGCTGAGGTAATAAATTTTAGCAATTTATCTAAACCTAAAAATTGTCTCCCACATTTTATGATTGTTATTTATACATAGTAAATAAATAGTGTGTATATGTATTACACAAGTATTATTATATATATTTACAAACTTCGTGAAATTTTTCTTTCTAATTTTACTATTTTATTATATTTTTTTATTTATCAATTTCTATTTTGTGTAATTATTCTCAAAAATAATTGATTTTAACTTATATTTCTAACATACTCAAATTTGAAAATTTTATTAAATATTTTTGTTAATGAAACTTGTGTGTGCAAAAAATGTAATGAACCTCATTTTCCAGTACCTAAGACACCTTTTTTATACATATCTTGCGCACTCCATCAAATCGCTGTATAAAATACAGTTAAACCTTTCTTTTGCACTCACCAGTGGAACAAAAAACTTGTCCGTAAAAGAGGGGTGACCGTTAATCAGGGGTTCGAATTGCATATTTTTATAATACAACAGGAAATTATTATTTGGCCATAAAAGAGGGATGACCGCATCTGAGTGGTGTTTGTTTAGAGGAGTTTTACTGTACATCCAGTTTTTTAGACCTATTTCCAAAAAGGAGATGTCTTATATGCCGGCAAATAAGGTAGATATTTAAAATAGTGGGTGGTTTATGACACGATGCATTAAAAATGATTGTAAAAATAACATACAAAAAAAGTAAAATTCTTTGATTAGATTTCCTTGGGAAAAGGGTGTGATGAGTTTAATTATCGACCAGTACCTAACATCATCTCATGAGATATCAGATGAAACTCACTGCAGTGAACAGAACAATATCAAAGCTATATTACTGATAGCTTTGACCAACTGAATCATGAATAAATGCTACCATTTTTAGACAGACTCTGCATAAGCAGAGATAGACTAGGAGGTTTGGAGGGGGAGCACTATGATAATGATATCAATACATATTTGCATGTACATAAATTATGTCGCCTGCATACACCTCTGATGTTGGGAGGTTGCCCCCCCCCCCCAACCACGATAACTCCTTGTATCTCTGCCCATGTGATTTGACTTGAATTGCTGAGATTGGTCATTTATTGTGCGTCCAGAACAGCCCTGTTTGGCATTAGCAGAGTGAAATCCTTTGTTTCAAGAAAAGAATTAAATAATGTTTTTTGTGTTTCTATGTGTAAAACTGGGAGTAAAATTTATCATGAAAACGGAAGGCTGTTTGTGAGACATATGTAAAAGTTAGGTTGCAGATCTTGTCTTACTTTGGACTGGGAAAAATTTTGAACTTTTAGTCGCCGTATTTTTAGGTATTCAATACTATCTGTTATGGGGATGATGTTAGCAGGATTGTTTGATTTAAGTGATGTTGGTTTCAACAAAGTGTTTTTTTAAAAAATAGCCCAAAGGAGCCTAAGTATAATTTTTTTCATATAAATTATCTGTTACTTAGATACAGTAGCCAAAATTTCTTTTCCATACCACATTTTCTAACCCTGGGCTACATTCTGATGCTCTATCTTTAGTGTGTGTGATTGCATCACACATTTATATGTGATGGTGTATTATCTCACACACTTGTTTTTCACAAAGAAGCAACAGCAGTGACTTCATTACCGTCACCTGTTAGAGGCAGGTGATCTTACAAAGACACTAACTGCCCCTAAAAGACGAGTGTAGGGTAATTCATTACCTCACAGCCATGAAGGCATTTTCATTTTACTACTATAGCACATCTGATATATTATCACCAGGCTTAACATCTATTAGTTTTTTTACATTGTATTTTCACCTTTACTCTATTAATTGAGGTTCTGAACTGTAGTGAATGATTTATGATAAATAATCAGTTACATATATACAGGGTGATAACTATCGACTGCCAAATAATTACATACATGATTCCTTGTGAAAAACTAATATGGAAAAGTTTTTCATTTAGGATCTCACAAATATTTAATGAGTTATGATGCTTTGAATTTTTGTGACATCATTTTTCTAATGGTCAGTTACATGCCAAACACCCACTGAAAGTAAATTTTTTTGCCAGCAGCGGGTTGCCACTTCTTGAAAATGAACTGAAATATTCAATCCCATTAAAAGCCTAGTTCAGCCTTCTTTCACGATTTGCGCTTTTCTGTCAATGTAGTGTGGCAGTATAACCTTGTTGTTACATGTAGCTTATGTGTGATTACGTGTTAGTTTCATCCACTATATTGGAAAATTTATCAGATCTGTAAAGTGTTAGTTAAACGAGATCTACTTGAAAATTTTTTTAACCAAATCAACACTTTTTCACCAAAATGTAGCAATTTCTTCTCTTTCAATATCAAGTCAAATTTTTTGAGACAATTGTGCATACAGTGTGTTGTGTTTACTACGCGATAATTTTTATACGTTGTCATTTTAATCAGATTACATGTTGATCAATGGAAAAGTGCAATCTTTGTAAAGTTATTTTAAAATTTCATTGCATTCATTTTACACGTAAAATGCTTTAATGAAGGATGTGAAAATGGTACCTCGACAAAGGTAACTTCTAAAAACAGTAAAATAATAACAATGATTCAATCAGAAACTTTCAATCAAACTAGTCATTTTATGAATTGACATATTTAAAATAACCAGTGGTTTCAGATATTTTTTATTGATTATTCATTGAGTCACATCACATTTTCATACTGATTTCTGCATGTTGCAATGAAGATTTTTCATTTCCTTTTGACTGCAATAGATTTTTATCATGCTGGAATATTAATAAATTTTTTACTTTACCTTTTCACGCAAAGCATTTGGACTACTTTGAAATTTATTCCAGCTTGCATGATTCACACAGAACTTGGTCATTTTTTGAGATGATGGTTTATTCTGGGGCATATTTATTGGATTAGATTTTGATTTTTGTAGTGCAAGGACCAATTAGGTCAAACTGTGCCAAAAAAAAAATTACCAATTGAAAATAATTGTGCTCGTCATGTCAGCAAAGGAGGCATATTTATATTAGCAGAGACAGACTTCAAGATATTGCTGCTCTAGGCACCACTATTGTATGTATTTAGTTTCTTAATTTGTTTCCGAAAAATCATTCTTAGTCCTTTCCCCCAGCTCTCAATTTTCAAAATGAAAGCCATGTCTCTACTGTCTATTGTAATAAATATGGTTTTGAGTAGGGGCCTACTGTTGCATAAACACATTCATAGCTGCTGTGGTGATAGTGACGAACTTGCATCATGGGGACCCGGCTTCGAACCCCACCGTCCCCACAATGGTGGTCGGCTGAAGCTTTCAAATGCAAAAAAATTTGTGTCATCGCGTTAATTTGTTTTTTTTCCCTTCAAAATAATGTTAAAAAGTTATGAATTATAGCGTAAATGTGAACAAGAAAAAACGCTTTTAACGCAATTTTCACAAATTGCAGTTTTTCAGCTCATCCGTTTAAGATATGAACTACACCAAAAATTCTGAAATTTTGTAGAAATATTTATACAGCATGTTTTAGTGAGATGAACCTCAAACTTTGATATCTGATCATCTGTTAGAATTTTATGAATTTTAAAGTTTGAAAAAATGTATAAATTTAAAAAATCTGAGAATTTTCAATATTTATTTTAAAAAATACTTAGGTTAACTTCTAAATCTGATTTTCATTTTACTAACACATGGTGAGTAACACATTTGAGAAAAATTTCAGAATTTTGGGGGGCAGCAGTAGTTTTTTTAATCTTACAGATGAACTCAAAAACTCTGCAATCTTAGAAAATCGTAAATACACAACAAAAGAGGGAAAAGAAACTGGGGTTTACTTTCTCAATTTCTTCGGATTATATCATTGTTCAGTTTAAAATAACGCCAAGTTATACGTTTGGTGAGTTTGGCAGGATTTTGAAGTGACATCAATTTTTTAAAGCGT
The DNA here is from genome assembly GCF_987345545.1 of Pholcus phalangioides. Taxonomy (NCBI): domain Eukaryota; kingdom Metazoa; phylum Arthropoda; class Arachnida; order Araneae; family Pholcidae; genus Pholcus; species Pholcus phalangioides. The sequence continues at coordinate 39,651,694 of NW_028301600.1, read as the reverse complement.
TATAACTCATTAACTATGGGTTGTATCCAAAAACTGAAAACACTTTCCCATATCAGTTTTTCACAAGGAATGTAATTATTGGGTGGTTGATAGTTGCCACCCTGTTTATACAAATACAAGGCTACACAGCAGGCAAAATGCCCAACGAGGTGGCTGAGAATGCCCAGTAAGGTGGCATATTAAATTATTGCTTACTAATCTACATTAGTTATTCAATTTTATTTATTTATTATTATGTATATCAATTTTATTAGTTATTCAATTTGATTCAATATTATTTATTAAACAAATTTCATATTTTTACTTAGTTTTTATCAGTTTTTGCCAAATAGCTTCATGATCTAAATTATGAAGCTCTACAAAACAATACAGTTAAAAATTAATAAAACTCTACAGTTGAAAATTAACAAAACTCTACAGTTGAAAATTAACAAAACTCTACAGTTGAAAATTAACAAAACTCTACAGTTGAAAATTAACAAAACTCTACAGTTGAAAATTAACAAAACTCTACAGTTGAAAATTAACAAAACTCTACAGTTATTTTTACTAGAGAGCGAATGAAATAATTTTTTTTTTAAACACATTTTCAATAGGTTTCATCTGCAGTGTGTTTCTTGCTATCACCTGGGGCATCTTTTATATCAGGAGAAACATTAGCTGTTGATGCAGGTGGAAGACTATACAGTCCTCTATTCTGGAAAATTCCGGGTAAATGCTGAAGAAATTTTATTCCTTTATCAGTGATTGTAATTTTGACTTCATTGTTCTTAAAACAAATGCTTTATCAAAATTCAGACATTGTTTTTCAAATATGCTATCTTCTCATTTTCCCATCTTTTTTCATCATTAGCAATGAAAATCTAAGATTAATATTTTTTAAAGAAAATTTGAATTTCAGATAACCTTGAGCATCATAAATTTGCAGCAGAAAGTAACTTATTAGTATTTCTTCCAATTAGATTAGTATGAGATATCTTGTTGGCATCAGGGAAACAGATATCAAAGTGATTCTTGACATTTTCTGCTAGCTTTTTATGACTTGAGAGCAATGTACGAACACTTTTACAAAATTTTATTGTAAATAGCTTATATAGCTAACTACTACACCTGGCAAAAAGTGTTCTATCTTATACAGAAATACTAGCAATAATACATTTAAAATTTATAAAGTTAAATGAAAAAGAAATTTCAGTGAAACCATTCTATTCTAAATAGAGAAAAAATTATAAATTTATAACAATGTGACCTTGAAAATGAGTTAATGAACTGGGATCATGCAGGAAAAAGTGGTCGATCAGCACTTTGGTGGGAAATAGGTGTTTGATTTGCTGTTTAAAAAAATATATATATATATTGGCTCGAAATATGTAAGTGAAATAATGTTTGCACAATTGCAACATAACCAGGCAATTCATAAAAAATTTACGCAATAGGGTTTTTATCATTATAACTTTTTCTGAAGCGCTAAAAGATGGCTCACAAAAGATATTTTTCTGATCTCAAAAGCTTATAATTTTAACATGTTGGAAGGACAGAGTTGCTCAAAGGGAAGTTGCAGGATTGTTTAACTGCGCTCTAGTGAGCTATCTTTGGAAAAATATCATAGGACTTTTGCTGCGATAGCAAGGTGCTTCTTCATCTTGTAATGTAAAGTTTGTTGAATCCCAAAGCCATTTATAGACACTTGGAATGAAAAAATTTTCTATAATGTAGAACTTCTGAAATCCCAGTATGCTTCACGATGCAAAGTTTTTGATTTGTTGGCTGTTATGCATGTCCAAAATTAAATGAATGACAAAACAAACTTTATTCTTTTTCTTATCAATGAATTCATCATTAAGCGTTTCTCCTGTTCTCCATACAAATTTATTATAGACATCTTCAGTGTTCAAGCTGATTCTTGACTCTTCATTGTAAAGTCAGTTGAAACATCTTCCACTCATCCATTATCCAGCTGACATGATTTTTTACACCTTTGCAATCGAGATCTCATCTGCTGCCAATTTGAATGAGGTTTAGATTTTTATTTGCAGTACCTAAATTTCTCTTCTTGTGAAAGATTGCTTAAAGTATGGTTACAGATACAAACCTTATACTTTGCTCACTCTGCATTCAGGTGTTTCAGGGTGGCACAATGATTCTTCTTGTTACGTGCAATGAGTTTTCTACCATCTTTGCGATTCCAGGTGTGAGACGAGCAGGGGTAGATCTAGAGCTCACTGTTGAGAGGGGGGTGACTTACAAAAAATCGCTAAAAAATTAGTCTCAGCATGTTGTCCCATATTTTCCATGACAATCCCACTTTCTGTTTTTTTTTCCATCCCGACTTTTTGAAAAAATTTCCCAGTTTTACCCGTTTTTTTAATCAGTTTTCTTGAATTAGTTCTTTAATTTGTTGTTGCAATATTATCATATAAAAGTTCTGAAAATTTCATGAGTTATCGCATTTTGCTTGGGGGTGCGATCACCCCATAGATCTGCCCCTGGAAATGAGCCAGATGCAAATTCTCAACACTGTCAGTCCCTCTTGATGTTTTTCCAAAGATACCTCACAGTACCTCAGTTAAACAAACCTCCCTTTGAGGAATTCCTGCTTTGAACATGAAAATTATCAGCTTTTGAGATCATCAGAAAGAAATCTTTTCCATCTCTAAGCGCTTCAGAAAAAGTTATAATGATGAAAACCTTGTTGCATTCATTTTTTATACATTGTCTGGTCACCCTGAGCAAAATTATTTTATTTACATATTGTGAGCCAACAATTTTTTTTAAAACAGTGGTGAGAACATATTTCCCACATATGTGTTGATCGAACACTTTTTTCCTGTGTGTTGACAATTCATAAATTGATTTTCAAGTTCACATTGGAATAAATGTATAATTTTTTTCATTTATTCAGTATTTATAATGATCGTTTTCATAAAGAAGTTTCACTGAAAGGAAAAGTTGTTTTTTTTTTGTTTTAGTTTTTGATATTTTAAACGTGATATTGCTAGTTTAGGCACCCAGTTTAGGGACCGATGCAGGGCACCGGTGTGTAGGCGCCTATCTGTAGGACCGGTTGTTGAGCTCCATTATTAAATATAATAACAATCAGAAGGTTTTATATAATACATGTTTAATTTGGTACGGACACATAAAAATGAAAGACATCACATGACAATGGTTGCTTGCCGATTGCGAAGAAAAACATTCGATTTTTTATCGCAACTTGCGTTGCTAGGTAACAAAATATTCGCATCAGAAAATTGCGAAGTGCGACGTCATAATTTTTCCGCAATCGGTGAAAGTTCAAGTAGAGGTCGCTACACACTCCCCCCCTAGTGTCAACGAAATGTCGTGGTCGAGTATCTGTCGGGGAAGTGGACATGACGACCGGAACGAGTCACAGTTGCTGGTACTGTACTTGGATGGACGGGTGACGTCGAAGGCACTTGGGTATGCTGGTCACTTAAGAAAGCTGGGATCAACCGATCGATGGAGATTCTCCTGGATGTCCCGTTGAAGTCGATGTCGAAGAATTTATCTCGTCGATCTTTGACCAGAAATGGGCCTTGATATGTTGGTTGCAAGGCAGAGTGTGGTGCATCGTTACGCAGGAAGACATGAGATGCGGATTGTAGACATGTAGGAACATATGTTGGCGTAGATCCGTGAGTTGTTGTAGGTATGGGTTTCATTGGACGCATTAGTTTTTGAAGTTGATGGACGAAATCGGATTGTTTGACGTCTGGTATTGCGGAGAAGTACTCGCCAGGCAGTTGCAATGGTGATCCGTAGAGGATTTCGGCGGAGGAGCATCCTAAATCTTCTTTCACTGCGGATCTCAGGCCTAGTAGTGCTAATGGAAGAGCTTCAACCCAAGCTGCATGGGATTGGATTCGGCATCTTAGGGCAGCTTTCAGAGATCGGTGTTGTCTCTCGATGAGTCCATTCGCCTGAGGATGATATGCGTTCGTCTTGTGATGTTGGAATCCGAGGTATCTGCTTAAGGTTTGGAAAAGATGACTCTCAAACTGTCTTCCTTGGTCTGTGGTAATCTTCTGTGGTATGCCAAATCTGGCAAACCAGGTCGCAATTAGGGCTTTGGCGACTGTTTCGGCAGTTTGGTCTGACATAGGTGTGGCTTCGATCCATCTGGAATATCTGTCTATTATCGTTAGGAGGTACCGTGAGCCTTGGCATAATGGCAATGGGCCAACTATGTCGAGATTGATGTGTTGAAATCTATTGTTTGGTACTTTGAATTCGGCCAGAGCGCAACGAGTGTGTCGGTGAACTTTAGAACGTTGGCATGCAATGCATGCTCTAGTCCACGCCTGACAATCTTTTTTGATGTTGCGCCAGATGAAGCGTTGAGAAACCAACTTGGTAGTAGCTTTGATACCTGAATGAGAAAGCGTATGGAGTGATTCAAAAGCTTGTCTTCTGTGTGATTCTGGAATATAAGGACGAATGTGTCCCGTAGAAATGTCACAAAACAAGTGCTTCGTTATATTACTGTCCGGCAAACGCAGTTTGACGATTTTCAATGATGAGCTTTGTTGGAGTTCACGTAATTCATCGTCACATTGAGAGTCGGCAATCGCATCGTAGTCGATTGGTGATGGAGAAGCAATAGTTGCGATGCGTGACAAAGTGTCAGCAACTACATTGTTTGGTCCGGGAATATACCTGATATCAGTAGTAAATTCTGCGATATAATTTAATTGCCGTAGTTGTCGAGGCGAAGCTTTGTTCGGGTCTTGTTTGAAGGCATACATCAATGGACGATGGTCACTATAAATGGTAAAATGACGTCCTTCTAGCTGGCATTTGAAATGTTTAACTGCGCTATAAATAGCTAGAAGTTCTCTGTCATACGCACTGTATTTTACTTGAGACTGGGAGAGTGTGCGAGAGAAAAAACTGAGGGGTTGGATCACACCGTCATGCTCTTGCTGTAACACTGCACCGATGGCATTGTCCGATGCATCTGCTACGAGAGAAATGTGCGCATTTGGCTTTGGATGAACGAGCAAAGTGGCGTTGCATAGCGCTTCCTTGACATCAGCGAAGGCTTGTGAAGCTTGTTGAGTCCAATTGAGTGGTTTCCGGCTGTTTTTCGTATGACCTGCTAACATAGCGGTGAGTGGTCGCTGCAGGTCCGCACACTTAGGTATGAACCGGTGGTAAAAATTCAACATGCCCAGAAATCGGCGCAAGGAAGTGGCGGAAGTGGGTTGCATAAAGTTCTTGATGACATCTACTTTGGCGGATAACGGTTTGAGTCCATTCTTGCTAATTTCATATCCCAAGAATTTGATGGTCGGGACGCCAAATATGCATTTTGGCACATTTATGCACAGTCCGTATTCGTCAAGTCGACTGAATACTTCACGTAAGTGTTGGAGATGAGTTTGCTCGTCTGGAGAAGCTACCAGGATATCGTCTAAATAACAGAATACGAATTCCAATCCTTGTAGGATCGTATTCATGAATCTCTGGAAGGTCTGCGCTGCATTGCGTAATCCAAAGGTCATATACGGAAATTTGAAGAGTCCAAACGGTGTAGTAATTGCTGTTTTTGGAATATCCGGCTCGTGCACTGGAATTTGTTGATACGCTCTAATCAGGTCGATTGAGGAATATATTGTCGTTCCGTGGAGAATGTGCGAGCAATCTGTGAGGAAAGGAATCGGGTAACGATCAGGAACTGTGATTTTGTTTAGTGCTCTATAGTCTCCACACGGTCTCCAGTCGCCAGATTTCTTTGGCACTAGATGGAGTGGACTAGACCAACTGCTCTTCGAAGGCTGACAAAGTCCTTGTTGCATCATGAACTCGAACTCTTTTCGCGCAACTTTCAACTTTTCCGTGGAAAGCCGTCGAGGTCGGGCAAAAACTGGTGGACCTGTAGTCTCAATGAAGTGCTTGATATTGTGCTCTTTAATTCTATTATTTTGGATGTGTGGACGGAGAATATCAGGAAACTCTTTGACTATATCCCGATATGGCGATGATAATAGGTCGATACCGTTCAAGCAAAAAGATGGAGCTGCGATATTTCTTGCAATGGAACAAGTGGCAGATAGCAAGGTCGTTCCATCGATGAGGCGATGATGTTTGCTATCGACTAACAGATTGAAATGCGATAGAAAATCTACACCAATAATTGGTTGGGTTACGTCGGCTATGATGAACGGCCAAGCAAATGTCCTTCGGAGGTTCAAATTCAATGTTAGAAGTTTGGTACCGTAAGTTGAGATAGAGGAACCATTGGCGGCTGTAAGAATCAACTTCTCGGGTTTCTTGTGGGTATTGACGACAGTTCGCGGGACGACTGACACATCAGCGCCCGTGTCGATCAAAAAAGTCCAGTTGGTGGAAGGATCGGCCAGTATGACTCTGTCGACGAATTGGCAGCCGTGGCCTTGGCCGGTGGACGACTGCCTTATTAGTTTCCCGGTGAGGTTTTGAAGGAGCAGGGCTGTTGACATTTCTTAGCCTGAGCTCCGAAACTGGTGTGATAGAAGCAGAAGCCATTTTTAGCTTGTTTGTATTGGGCTCGGCTGTGGGATCGCGAGCGAGAATACCGTTCGCGATGACGGAATCGAGGTCTAGGCTGTCGCTGTGAAGTGTGAATAGCGGCCTTCAGCTCACTCAACTCTTTGGTCAGAGCTGCGACTTGTTGCTCCAGTGATTGGCTGATTGCGTTCTCAGGTCGACCGGATGCTGAACAGATATTTGGAATGGCCAACTCAGCGATTTTATCTGCCATCGAAGCGAGTTGTGGAAGCCCTTCGCTCGAAGCAGCTAGTATAGCTTGGACGTTAGCGGGGAGTCGCGCTAACCACAACGATTTCAGCAAGTCATCACTAAAGTTACGTCCGGCAAGCTCACGCATTCTGGCAAGCAGATGCGATGGTTTTTGATCTCCTAGTTCTAAACCTTGCAGTAGCGTACGGATTTTCGATGATTCGCTCTCCGCGTAAACCTGAATCAATCGTGTCTTCAGCGCGTCGTATTTATTCTGCTGGGGAGGTTCTAGAACTAAATCTTGGACTGTCGATAAAATATCGGCATCGATACCAGCGATAGTATGGTTGAACTTCGTAGCATCGGCAGTTATCGCTGCGATCGAGAATTGTGCTTCTAGTTGGATAAACCACAAGTTTGGATTGTTTCTCCAAAATGGAGGCGGCTTTATAGCGACGCGATCGACATTCGGCGGATTGTCCATTTGGAACGGAGGAAACGATTACTCGCTTACCTTGAGAAGCTTGCTGTTCGAAATCATGGCGCTGTTCGAAATCACGGCGCTGTTCGAAATCACGTCCGGCGTCGCCAGTTTAGGCACCCAGTTTAGGGACCGATGCAGGGCACCGGTGTGTAGGCGCCTATCTGTAGGACCGGTTGTTGAGCTCCATTATTAAATATAATAACAATCAGAAGGTTTTATATAATACATGTTTAATTTGGTACGGACACATAAAAATGAAAGACATCACATGACAATGGTTGCTTGCCGACTGCGAAGAAAAACATTCGATTTTTTATCGCAACTTGCGTTGCTAGGTAACAAAATATTCGCATCAGAAAATTGCGAAGTGCGACATCATAATTTTTCCGCAATCGGTGAAAGTTCAAGTAGAGGTCGCTACACTAGTGTTTCTGTATATCAGCAGTTCTCAACCTTTTTTGAGAGCAGAGCCCTTTTTAGTAAAACAATTCTATGGTGGAGCCCCATAGGCCTATTTTTTAATTACTCATCAGTTACTGATTTTTGTTATTCGAACATATTTATAATTTTTTTTTTTTAATTTACTGTTTTTTTGTATTTTTCTGGAGCATCCGCAGAGCCCCTAGAGAGTGCACATGGAGCACTGGTTGACCGCTGCTGTATATGATCAGAAAACTTTTTGCTAGGGGTAGTATATACTGGTTCACAGAAACTTTGTCCCTGGCATCTCGCCCTTAGCATGTTTTGTTGCCGCTACATTTGGCCCCCGGAAATTTTGCCTCTGATATTTTGCCTGCCTGACCATATGAGTGACTAATTGAGTGATGCTATCAGTGATCAAGTGAGTTGGACATTTATCCTGACATTTTACCTGCCCTGCCATATCAGTGACCATATGAATGATGGTACAAATGATGAAGTGAGTGATCAAGTAATTTTGACATTTACCCGTGACATTTTGCCTACCCTGACTGTATGGGTGACCCTATGAATGATCAAGTGAATTGGAAATCTATCCCTTGACATTTTTGCCTGCCCTGACCATATGAATGATGGTGTGAGTGATCAAGTGAGTTGGACATTTACCCATGACATTTTTCCTACCCTAACTGTATGATTGTCCAAGTGAGTGATCATATGAGTGACCCTATCAGTGATCATATGAGTGACCCTATCAGTGATCAAGTGAGTTGGACATTTTGCCGGTCCTGACTATATGAGTGAACATATGAATGATTGTACGAGTGAACAAGTGAGTGACTGTATGAGTGAACAAGTGAGTGACTGTATGAGTGAACAAGTGAGTGACTGTATGAGTGATCAAGTAAGTTGGACCCATGACATTTTGCCTACCCTGACCATATGAGTGACCCTATCAGTGATCAAGGGAGTTGGACATTTACCCCCCTGATATTTTGCCTGCCCTGTCCGTTTTGAGTGACCATACGAGTCCCCAAAGTAGAATGTTTTGAATTGTTGTGCAAAAAGCCCTCGGTTGACTGGAAATGTGATCTGTAGTAAAAATTCCCATAATAGTGTTTTCTACATTTTTCTTAAAATTCTTCCAGATTGTTCTGCAACGTATGTCACAGATTTTGGCATATTCTGCTTTGTGGGTATTCTGGGACCCTATCAGTGATCAAGTGTGACCATATGAATGATGGTATGAGTGACTAAGTGATTGCCCATGTGTATGCGTGAGAGAGAAAAAATTAGAAATTTACTCCTCCCCATTTCACCTGCCCTGACCATATGAGCAAGCATATTAATGATGGTATGAGTGACGAAATAAGTGACTGTGTATGTGTGATCAAGTGAGTTGGAAATTTACTCCCTGACATTTCACCTGTCCTGACCATATGAGCGATGGTGTGAATGACTGTATGAGTGAACATAATATGAATGATGGTACGAGTGACTGCATGAATGATTAAGTTGGACATTTATCCACTGGCATTTCACCTGCCCTGAGCGTATGAGTGACCATAGGAATAACAACAGGAGTAACAAAGTGAAGGACCAAGTAAGTGATCAGATCACATGAGTCATCAAGTGAATGACTGTATGAGTGACCAACTGAGCAACTACGTGAGTTGGATATTCAGTCCCATTTTGCCCCTTGTGTAATGTTAGGTGAGTATGTGGCAAAATTTTTTTGCTGTCACAAATGAATTACCGTACGTAGGAAGCAGGGAACTTTGAGGGATTTTAATGTTTTTCTTCAGGACTGTTATACTTTAGCTTATGTTGAGAAATTTTGCAGCAACGTAAATTTGGAAAAAATTATTTTATGCTTCACTGCAAATTCAAAATTCTTAGTGCTGATTAAAGTACTATGTAACCACCTATAAGAGGGGGATGAGAAAGGGATCAACTTTGCAGACACTCAACCACTCACTTAGTCAACCATATGGTCACTCACACTGTCACTCACTTGGTTGCTCAAATATGGTCACTCATCACTCACTTGGTCACCTATGTGGTCAGTCACTCAATCATATGATCATTTACTTGGTGACTCATATAATCAATCACTCACATTGGTAACTAATATGGACACCCACTTGGTCACTCATACAGTGAATTCACTCAGTCGCTCACTCTGGAACTCATACAAGCAACCACTCATGTGGACATTCATATGGTTAATCACTTGGTCACTCATATGGTGAGTCACTTCATTGCTCACATACAGTGTATCATTCAGTCACTCTTGTGGTCAATCACTTGGTCACTCACTTGGATACTCATACTGTCACTCACTCGTCCACTCATTTGATCACTCATACATTCAATCACTCACTTGGGCACTATACAGTCAATTGCACACTCACAGATAGTCTCTCGTGTGGTCAGTCATTCTGTCACTCAATCATTTGTATGTTCACTAACGCACTTCTACACTCGATTTCACACTCACTTGGTCACTCATCCACTTATATTGCCATTCACACAGTCAGTCACTCATACATTCAAGGCAGGTGAGATGTCATGTGTGAAACGTACCTGGGGCCAATGTAACAGGAACAAAATGTTCCAGGCAGTGTCGTCTTAATGAGGCCTCCTGACATCTGTATCCTTTCAATGTGTAAACATATTCAAAAAATGAAATTTTTCTTCATAACTCAAGCCCAGTGTGCTAACAAGGACACGTAGCTCTACTCTGCACCCCTTCAACGAAACTTACGTCCCTCTGTAGGTATGGTCTCCAAAACCATGCAGCATACTCCAGTCTAGGACGAAGTAAGCCTCAAAAAAGCAGAAGAATGATTTTAGAAGAACACGAAGAGACCTTTTTCAAAATGAAACTGAGCATTCTAATCGCTTTTTTGACCACCACTGAACAATGTTCAGAAAACCGAAGCCACTCATCAATGAGAATTCCCAAATCGGTGACCCTAGTTGCATCTAAAATAGTGATACCATTCAACTCGTAAGAGAAACATGGGTTGTTTGAACCAAAATAAGAGATCATGCACTTGTCAATGCTAAACGTCATGCTCCATTCATTTGCCCATGTTCCAATTCTGTTTAAGTGGGTATTACTAGAATTGGTAAGGGATAATTCTAGGTTGTGGTGTCACAGGGAGTTTTTCTCTAATAGGGTTGTGAATAAATGGAATAGCTTGCCTCCAGGGGAAGGGCGTGAATTCTAACATGATTGACACGTTTAAAAAGAAATACAATAAACATATTGGAATAAATCAAAAAGCCATCCATACCTTGATGAAACAACCATAATTTTTTATGGGCAGTATATTTATATTTTATCATAATTAGTGGTTTTTTATTGCTCTTATTGGGTTGCTGTATTTTTGATATACGTAGTTTAGATATATATTCGACATCCATATCTTTTATGGGCATCAGCCTCCTCGTTGGGTATTTTGTCTGTTGTGGCATTTGTATAACAGGCTGTAAGTGGATTCAAATGACTCACCTAGTAAGCCCCTTCAAATAAAGTTTGGATCGTGACTTATAGCTCAAGAATCCCAGGCTGTAAGATTTTTATAACCCATTTTGGAATAAAATTTTTGTCATGAGATCAATTTTATTGCTCAAGAATACTTCTGTTACAAGAGGGTTTTTAGAGCCCATTTTGAATGTCACTGTGAATAAACTTTGGGTCATGACCCATAGCTCAAACATCTCTGGGTTTTAAGAGTGTATTGTAAGACCTATTTCAAAGCCATTATGAATCAAGTTTGGATCGTGACCCATAGTGCAAGAATATCTGGTTCAAAGTAGATTTGTACAATTCATTTTGGAAAAACATTGCAAATAAAGTTTCCATCGTGACCCATAGCTCAAGAATACTCGGCTGTAAGAGGGTTTATGTGACCCTTCTCGGAAGTCTTTGCGACCCAAGTTTGTGCTGCAACCCATAGGTTAATAACTCCTGTACTATTTAATATGGTTATGAAAATCACCATCATTAGTTTCTATACTTCAGATCTGTTATCTTTCATGTTTCTATACTTTGGATATTATTTTAAAAATTGGTTTTTATTTCATTTGTATAGATCATGATAAATTACCACCTTTCAATGGAAGCGGTAATCTTCAATCAAATATGTGATGATGACACAAGCATTTTGAAGAAAAGCTGGCATACTTTATATGAAATTTTATATTTTTTTAGTAAAGGATTGAATTCTTAAATACTATTTATATGTGGCTTATTTTTCCACCTACCATAATATTGAATTCTTTAGCACCTTCTGTACGAACTTAAAAACTGCACTTCGAGTAACAATTAAATAAGATAAACAAATAAGATTTTATGGAAAACTTCAAGCTTTTATAAGAAATTCTTAAATCTTCTAAATTGGATAGAAATACTCTTGCGATTCACAAGCGCAAGGTGTAGCAGAGTTCGAAGCACAATACGACTGACATAACTAATAACTAACTTTATTATAAATTAAAACGAAAACATTACATAACACTCATGAAGGTATGCAACTTATTCTGCGCGAGTGCAAACATCCACTGGTGACAAAACAAACCGATGTGGCAGTATAACATACACAGTTGCTAAGTTACAGCCAAGGTTGGCGAGATATTGTAATTCAACACTCCCTCCCGATATGAAGCCCAATACCTTTGTGAATGCAATTAAAAATTACTTTTGACAATGGCTTCGACATGATATCTGCCCTTTGATCTCAGGAGGATACATTCATTGCAGAACATCACATTATTTTTCACACACTGAATGAAATCAAACGTCAATATGCTTTGATTTGTGATGAAATTGCAGATTTTGCACCAGTTTTATAGCACTTTGGTTGTTCACATACAGAACTGGAATGTCACAATTCACTTAGTTCTTTGAACTACAGCTTCAACATCTGAATACAAAGAGACCATTTCAAAAGCTGACCGTCGAGTTTTCCTATCACCAGCATGATCTGCATCACTGTAAACACAGAAGTTTGATCTCAGAGATGAATGATACATCAGGCCTAAAAATCAATGATACCACAACGATATCTAGATCCTTTTTACATGAATCCAGTCACCTTTTGTTGGTTCACACAATGCTTGAGACACAAGTTACAGCAAGAGCTATATCCAGCCACTGCTAGATACTGTAAACACCAAACTGCTTTTCTATAGGGAACATCGACTAGATCAGCTCCTTCCCGAGCTTTAGTGGTTTCACTTGGCTTAGCTTGCTTCATACCAAAATGATGCAGGATTTTCTCAGTATACAGACCTTGAGATATGAAAATGTCCCCATTTTCTTTCTGTTGAACTTGGGCACCCAAGAATGAGTCTAGTGGACCATCAGTTATCTTGAATTCCTGCTTCAGATCAGCGATCAGCTTGTCTAGCTCTGACTTGTCTGATCCAGCTACCAGTCTGTCATCACCATAGACAGTGATGATAAGCATCTCTTCCTCAGTCTTTCTAGTAAACAAACATGGATCAGCCTGAGATTGTTGAAAATTCATCTTGGTGATCAACTGCATGAATCAATGATTCCAGTATCAAGGAGCTTGCTTTTATCCATAAAGTGAATGTATAAGATGATGCACTCAACCAAAGCTATCACATATCCCTCTGGTTGTCACATATGAATTTCTTCATCAAGGAATCCGTACAGGAAAGCTATTTTTACATCAAAATTGATAGATACAATTTGTGTGAAACTGCAACATTTAGAACAGTACTCAGGATATCAAAACGAGCAACGGGTAAAAACAAGTCATCATGATCTTGACCTTTTCTCTGAGCAAAATCTCTTGTGACAAGCCTAGCTTTCACCTTGTCAAGTGATCTGTCTGCTCTTGTTTTGATTCAGTAACCCCACTTATCAAGAATTCTTTTTCCAGTTGGAAATTCTGTCAGTTCCCAGGTTTGATTCTCTTTGTGAGACCTCATTTCTCCCTCAATAGCATGATGCCACATTTTTGCTTCAGGTGCACTTACTGCTTCACTATAACTGGCAGGAGTGCTAACGCCAGTCAAGACCAACAGCACATAGTTTTCTGTACAAAAAGCAGGTGGTCTGCGTTTTCAAAGAGGATACAGTTTTTTTGAAAATTTCTGGCTGCTCTTGGTGTTAATCATTAATCCTCAGGGACACTTGTCTGTTGTCATCTTCATCACTGCACTCATCACAATTTTTGATAAAATCCACAGTTTCTGGTTTGAATGATGATTCTTCACCGAAAATAACATTACATTTCAATTCTATAGCATTTTTAGATAGGATGTATACACAATATCCATTGTAAACCTGGTAACCACCAAGCAGCCCTTCCACAGACTTTTCGTCCAACTTTCGATGCCTTTGTTTTAGTTGATGAGCATAACACCTTGTGCCAAATGTTCATAGACATTTGAAATTAAAATTGTCTGGCTTATCATACAACTCATGCAGTGTTTTACTATCTACTGGAGTCTGACCTGTGTGGTTGAGAACAAACACAACAGTATTGCACGCCTTTGCCCACAGTTTCTTAGGAAGTTACTTATGATGAACCATGGCCCTGTCTACTTCGACAATTATACAATTTTCCCTTTCAGCCGTCCTATTTTTTTCAGGTGTTTCAACCATGACACGCATCTCAATATCATGGTCATTAAGATTCTTCATGCCATTATTTACAAATTCAGTTCCAGAATCTCACAGAAATTGCTTCACAACATCACCTATCGTTTTAATTTTGCTGAGAAAAGTCTCTATGCAAGAAGCCACGACAAAACTTTTTTTAACCGTCTTTCATAATCAGCATGAAATGAGAACCACCTACTGAGATGTCTCCCTTGGGTCTCTCAACATTAGTGTTAATTTGTTCACCAGGTTGTGTTGCTATCCATCCAACACAAAATTCAGTGTCACCAGCAGACACACAGCAATTTCCCTGCCTCTTGAAAAACTTTTCACATTGTTTTTCATTTTGATGCACCAACCTCTCATGCATTAATTGGAGAGTGTCACTCAAACTTGAAATGAGTACCAGTACAGACACTCAATTTTCTGATCACCATGTTTATGATCAGTGTTTCCCAAAATGGGCAATATCGCCTCCTGGTGGGCGATAGAAGATATGGATTTAATATAGAATCCACTTGAGTTGGAGGGGGCGATGGAAAAAAAAGTTTGGGAAACTATGTTCATGATGAATAATCCATTTTTTGACTTTTCTCCAACTGAAACAGTCATGCAGTTTCTTTTATATAGCAAAATCCATTCACAAAAATCACTCAGATTTTTCTCCAGAGCATGCGTTATGGAGAAGAGCTGATATTTCAAATTGGGCATGTAACCACACATCAGTGAGAAAGTTGCGATTCCACTTTTACCACTGACTTTCGTTTTCACATTTATCTGACTGCATCCATAGGGGAGAAACTTCTCCCCAACAAGCTGCATTGGCAACCTCGGGTAGTTTGAATTCCTCGAAAATATGCCATTCGGTGTCATGTGGTGTGATGCTCCTGAGTTCCCAATCCAGTTATCGGCCACTTGTAGTGACATATATAACATCGCCGAGCCTGAGTTCGGCGCACTTTCGATTTTTCGTTGAAGATGACCACTTTTTCCACGCAGGAAACACATGATTTTCATGGTAGATCCAGTTTTCCTGTAATTTTTTGTCCTTGTTTCCATTTCTCTTCTATCCTTTTTGATGGCGAGCTGTCTGAACATCATTGTAACTAGCGCTGTTGCTCAAATTGCCTTTCTGTCAAAAGCTTGATTGATCGCATGGGCGGAGATGGGGGCCCAGGATCAAAGGTGGAGTCAACTGATCTAATGTATATGTATATATAAATTGACATCATCAGACTTTCAAGTCTCTCTGCCTATGATTGACCGTTCATCCAGCAGTATGCCATCCCATACCGTCTTGAAGGCTAGGTATTCCTTAAGCAGTGTTGACACAATTCAAAACAGCAACATCGTTCTGGGAACCTCACATTTTAAAATGCGCTGAAGCTTGTCATTTTGTAATGTTTATAGTACATTCTTGTTTTTTGTTTCCCAACAATAAATCATCAGTGGACGGCAAGAATGAATGACAACATTTTTTTCACTTGAAAATATTTATTTAACAATGCCAAGCTTAAATTACAATTTAATAGTTTTAGATTCTTCCAATAACTCAATGCAAATTTTAGAGTTTTAAAGTTAAACATATCACAGAAGTATCACATTACAATTTGAATGGTTTTATCAGATCTGTCTGACTAGAACATCACTTAGTCTATTGCACAGGAACCATCACACCATGAAGCCATTGCCAGTTTCTTTCAGTTAGAGTCCAAGAAGATCCACACCATCTTACGACCGGCCGATGCAGGAAAATTGGAGAAATTCCAACACTTTATGAAGTTATCACGATCTGTGGGATCTCATCATAACTGAAGTACCGACAAGAATTTTTGGGAGAAAACTTTTACCTTCTAACCATTTGAACAGCAATGAAGGAGTGGCCACCAAGGTAGGACTCAGATGATTCAGGAAGTAACCAAGCACTCAAGAAAAGTAATCTCAGGTCATGGCTAAATCAGGATAGAAGAGCAAACAAAAGTGAATGTTCACAACACGTACACTGGTTATAAAGGGAAATTCCCCATCATGTGAATTCACCAGAGCCAATCTGCTTTGAGACTCGTTCGGTATTGAAATTAGGATAATATTTCAGACAGAGAAACTAGTTTACGGCCCACCATCGGCATGAAGGTAAATAATGCACTTTATTTTATGTATAAACATATTTCCCGGTATTTTAAATTAAAAACACAAAATTGCACGTTTATTAAATTTTCTTTAACTGAAGTGGATAAGGACTCACTGCAAGGCTTCCATCAGCAATCCACGGGCCCCCCCCCCATGTTACAATTTGCTTCTATAAATGTATTCTGGCAGCAACTGATGAAAGATACGACAGTTTCTTTCTTGCTTCACTCTAGGTGAAACAACTCCACCCACAGCTAGTCTAGTCAATGCAACAATGACTTGTCATAGATTGCTAGTAGCTTCTCTGGCTGTTGTGCATATTTTTACAAAGTCAAAGTTAGTTTCATCGAGGCTTTAAGTAATAAGCAACAGTGCTTTCACCTATGTCAGTCTTTTTTTGGATCGATGAAACTCTACAGCCTCAGCGAGCAACAAACTTTCATTTTGTCCACAAAAATGTGATAAACAGCCCATCCCATTTCTTAGAATTTCATTATTAATGAATGAAATTTTTTCATGAGGATTATACACTGCTACGGACTAAACAATGTCTTTTTTTTCTGCAATTAGCAGAATTTACATCTGGATTAGCGCTTTTCAAGTATTATGTCAGCATATTTTTAGCCATTTTGACCCCCCCTCCCTCGTCAGCAAAATTTTGTCAGCTCTACCTCCAAACGCATATTGGTGGGATCCGAGACATAGAAAGGGGCATGGGGGGCTCATGCCCCCTTCCAGATGATCAAAAAAAAATTTTTTTTAATTAAAATTTCGGTAGAAAATACCTTTATATGTTATTATAATCAATTTGTTAATTTCAAGGCTAAGAAATTCATTGTGACCCACCCTCTAAGCCATATAATGATAAATCCGTGGCTCGGGGGGTTATCTGATGTGGCCTGCCCCCTCAAACGTAATTTCGTAAAAATGAACTAAGCACCACATTTACAGATTGCTTAAGTGACCAGTGGCACAATTCCAGATCATTTAAGTGACCAGTGGCACAATTCCAGATCATTTAAGTGACCAGTGGCACAATTCCAGATCATTTAAGTGACCAGTGGCACATTTTCAGATCACTCAAGTAGGCCCATGGCACATTTTCATATCACTCAAGTAGGCCCGTGGCACATTCACAGATCACTTAAGTTACCCATGACACAGTTCCAGAACACTTAAGCAATCCGTGGCACATTTAGAGATCCCTTGAGTGACAAGTGGCATAGTTTTAGAGCATTTAAGTGGCCCCCAATGCGATTCTACATCACTCAAGTTACTTGCTGCACATTCTCAGATTGCTTAAGTGATCTGCGGCATAATTACAGATCACTCGAGTAATGCGTTGCATAGTTTCAGAGCACTTAAGTGGCCCAGACACGTTTCCAGATCACTTGGATCCGCGAAACATTTAAAGATCACTAAAGTGGCTCTGTAGGAGACTTATCAATAGGGAGAATGTTAGCTCAGGTGTCCACAAACTAGGAAAAGGTTTTTCTCATTTTTGGCGCCCTGAGTAAGATGCCATTAAGAATATTTCATATTTTTATAAAGGGTGGTTGATGACGTAAGCATTATCCAAACACCCCTCCCCCTTGTCATCAAAAGTCAGCAAATTGGAGTCTTCCCCCATAGATGCTGACGTAATATTTGAATGACTCCTTATACACAGGAAAATATGTTTGTTTGTGTGTGTTTATAATTCTTATTCAAGATTCACATACAGGAAAGAGAAAAACAGAAATAAATGACTCACTTTGAGATGCTGAAAAAATCTTACAACTTGAAGAAAACTAATACCATGTAACAAAAATAAAATCGAAAATTTCACTAGAATCTCACCAGATTTTCATCTCCATCATTCACATTGAGCTTTTTGGCCCATCCTAAAAGGCAGTTGGCATATCTTGTCAAGCAATCCAATTCTTGATGAGCAATTTTTACTGCGTCGATTTGTGATTATGACTTTCCTGCTCTAAAGATCATTCATTGGTTAACCACTCCAAAGCAGGGCTGTCACAAAATATCCCCTCGAAAGTGCTACCTCTCTCTCTCCCTCCCCCACATCTACAAATTTGAAGTGTCAACAGTAACAAAATTAGTCTCTCACCTGTACCTAACACTTTTTTTTGGCATTTGAACAGCGATCAATAGTCCACCCCCACTTGAAAGTCATAGAAGGCACTACAATCGCTTTTGATTCCTGTCTTCTGAGTCTACCCCAACATAGATGTATCTAGCTTTCTATAGTTATGTTCTAAACTGATGGCTATTAACAAGGCCCGGATGTTGTTGACCTAAAAAATCTTGAAAATGGCCAAAAAATTTGAAAAATGCCTTAAAAACTAAAAGAAATATTCCCCAAAAATGACAAAAAATGTGGTTAAAATAACAAAACAAATTTCTCTAGAAACTGAACCAGCCATTATATTGACTGTAGGTCAAAGAAAAAAAAAATTCTTATAGTATCTATTGAAAATCACATTCATTCTCAACATTAGATTTCATCAAAAATTGCGAGTGGAAATTTTTCAAAAAAACAATTCATAATTTATGAGTGGGTTAGGAGATCTACAGACAAAATATAAATTTCTGAAAAGACAAGATGAACGTTTCTCAACATCAACAGATGTTATTGGGAAAGGGGATCTGATCTACTTCTGTGTTAATTTCTCTTCAATTTCAAACCTTTTAGACTTTCCTGTAAAGACATTAAACATTTTTCTACAGGCAATAAGTCCACTTTTTTTCCCCATTATTTTTTCAAATTTCATGACAGCAAATTGACCCCACTGACTTTATTGATAGCATAAATAAGTTCCATACTTTTCTGCAAGGACTGAATGGTGAAAACCAGAATGCTAAAGCTTGATCTTATGTCATCTCAGTTCTTCAATATTCCCCCAAGCCAAAAAAAAAAAAAAAATAGATCTTACTGCATGCAGCAATAAGATCAGAATGTTTTTAATTCATTTTCATTTATTGTTTGGTTAAATGTGGCCAGCTCTTGGAAGTTTTGCTCAATAACTAAATTTACCAGGAATTGATTCTATAAACTTTGTTTATCATCTAGAAAGGAAGATACAAGTTGAGTAATGAAAGTAATGATTTTTTTGTTTAAAACAATTTTAGCCTACTTTTTATTTTGTAAAAAATTTCTACAGTGAAAACATAGCCTAAAAATGTCAAAAAATGCCCTAAAACCTGAAAAGGTATTGAAAAAATGCAGAAAATGCAAACGTCATCAACACCTGGGCCCTGGTTATCAACCTCCCCCAATCTTAAAGAAAAGACAACTTACATTGTCAACTTCAGCACAGCCCTCAATGTGATCGGTACTGAAAAAAGTTTCATCTATGGTCATGCAACGCTGAGCTGATTGTAACTTTTTTTAACTGTTCTACATCTCTCCTTCTAATGGCAGTAAAAGACAACCCAATCTGCTCTTGAAAAATCCTGCATTTCTTTCAGATGTCTTCACAAGTATATCCATATTCTAAAACACAATCATAAGAATCACCCTAGTTGCCAAACTTTTTTGGTTTGCAGTGCCCTTTGTACAGACCTTCTCTGTCCAAGTTAATCTAAAATAAAGATTGGGTTGTGTACGAAAGGGCCAGATTCTAGGAACAGGGGAAAGGAAGAGGTGTCAACTGTCTTCATAAAAAATAATAATGGGGAAAAAATAAACAAATAAAAATATTACTTTTTTTGCAAAGAAAACATACTTCCAGCAACACCAATCACTTTTAACTTCCGTCATTCCTGCCTTTACATGTGAAAAGTATGAAAATGTTTTGCCTTGAGTCACACTATAAGCCTACCTAACAGCTACAGGGCAGTTTGATTAATTTCAAGGCAATTATTCAAATTCCTAAACAAAATGCATTACATAAGGGAAAAAATACAAATGCTTTAATAAACTGTCATTCAATTGAATTAATAAATCTATTAGGTGAGATGTATCGTGTCCCCTTCCCCCCTAGTAGCTTACCAAGGTGCAAAATAATGCAGCAGAGCATAGTTTGGGAACATCTATCCTAGTGAAATAAAGCAGAGCCAAACTTAAGCAGATGCGAAGTGTGTGGTCGCACTGGGTTGCTTAATTTTAGGGCCACAAAAACAGGATAAAAATACTTTGATTACATTTTAACTTCAACATTTTCACAAAGCAATAGCTTAAAATTTTGCCCAGGACCTCTTAAATTTAGACATCGAACACTCTAACCAAGGTTTTAACAGAACCCCCCTTCCCCAAGTAAAGAGAAGGATGCTGGATCAAAGGGGACACTAAATTCTTAATGGAATTTTATGTATAGGAACATAATTTGAAATATCTAATAGGTTTAGACAAATAAATCAAGTTAAAATATAAATTTTTAATAGAAATTTCAATCAGATTGAGTTGAGTTAATCACAGTTAAAAATTGAGACTCAACTAAAGTTTTAACTGTGATTAGCAACTGATAGATTAATCAGACCAGCCCCAATTAATATCTAAAAAGTCTCTTTCCTTGAAATATTGTTTTTTTACTACACTCATTTGTATAAGCTGTAATTTGATTTTCAGAAATCCTGCCATATATGGCACAAAATGAATGAACTTCACTATTTACAGTTTGAATAAAAATAATAGATAAAAAATATTTTCTCAAATCTTTTACACAACTGTTTTTCATCAAAAATATATTGTGTATATGAACATGTGTAAACAAGTTTTCACAATTATTAGACATCACAGAATAGATTACATGGCAATTTATCACTCACCATTCTTCACTTGATAGTAACCAGCACATAAATTATTGCATACAAATGTACATATATGGAAAATTAACAATTCATTCAGAGTTATAATAGCTCTCGCAAGTTATTATTGAATTGATTATTGCTGCTTTGCAATTTATAAAAAAAATTATACTGTTAATTACTTAAATTAAACAATTAAATATGAGAGAAGATTTTCTGCCAACCAAACCACACCAAAATCTAAAGTTTAGTTCAGTGCTTAAAAATTTACCTGTGAAGTTTATAGTCATGATACCATCATAAACTAACCTTTAACTGAGATTATAAATAATTCAATTTATCAAAATTTTATAGTTGGCAAAGTTAGAAATTAATCCTGCAATAAGACTGAAAAAAAAAAGACCTATACACTATAGGGCTTGAATCATGGGCTATGTTTTGGATTACCTATACTCTAGTAGCTCCTCTCACCTTTAAAATAATCTTATGAAAGGCCACACACTTTCCGAAAAAAATTATAGTACTACTAGAAACATTCCTGGAACTCATTACTTGTTAACTTTCCACCTAACCAAACTTTTGACTGTTTATAAAATTGAAAAGTGCCTCAAACAGACATAGGTTCAATGATATTCAGAACATCCAATGCATACAGAGAGATATTGCACATCATTCTGGGAAACAAATTCAAGGAATGTCTCTAACTGTGACATCTATATCTAGTATATCACATTACAAGAGATCTTTGATGGTCAGAATAATCTTGAGTATGAAAAACTACTTTAGAATCGATTTTGAGAATCATATTGTAACACCTAGTACACAATAAGTCAGGAAAACTTTTTAAGTTTTAAAATGTCAGCAAAAGAAAAACTTGTTGATAAAAGATATGGATCATTACTGTCAAGAAACAGTGTTTGGGAAAGAATTGAGTATGATGTACAAACTATGAGGTCAGTGGATTTCAGCCATTGACGTAAAAGTTGGCACTTAAATTTTGGGTAAATTATGTTAACAACTATCAGTTTATAATGGAACTTCTTGATTCAACACAATTTCATTTTTTTATAGTAAGTGTGTAAAAAGATGCACTGTGATAAGGATGCGAATGATAAAGTAAATCACAAAGGCCACTTATGTTTTCACAGAAAGCTTTTAAGCATCAAGGCCCAAAGTTTCCAAAAGTTTATCAATCATTTCAAGTTTTTCATTTGCTTCTTGCATACCCGAAAATGTTTGCAAGTTGCTTGTGATATGGAACCGCACATCATCAATAACAGCTATAGAGTCAGTTTCTTGTCTATGATAGACATCTCTTGCATCTGCTATTATTAAAGCTTGAAATTCATTTCTTGGCATCATCTGATTCAAAATAAAAATTGGTTAAAACACAAAAATATAAAAACAGTTATATACCAAAGCGCAAGTATTTTTGAATAGTACCGCAACTAACACAGATACCTGTTCCAAATTCTTTCCAATAAATTCAGTACATTTATCTTCTAAACGAGGTAAACAGTAGACTCTAGCTAACTTCAACATCTCTATGACATTTGTTGTGTCTAGCATCCTGGAAATTACTGTAGCACACTGGCGCTTTAGTCCAAGTAGTAAATACATATCAGCTGTACAAAGTATGTCTAAAACATCATGTGCATTAATCTACAGTAACAAAATGTAAAAGAGAAATTAATCAGCATCTGAAAATAACTTACTAACCTGAATCAAAATACTATTTTAATATGCTCCAATAGTCTTTTTAAAATCAGTATTCCAAATCAATGTTTCTTAAAGTAGGAATACAATTACCTACGGGTGAGGGAACAGACCATAGCAGTAGTAGAAGCTACGGGTATAAATTTGTGTTTTATAGGTTGACTTAAGATGGTGAGGGTTGCACTGAAGAAAAAGTTTGAGAAGTGAATGCTGAAAATAATTTATTCCTGGAAGACAAGCAAATAGAAAAATTTCCTCTTCTCACTTGAACAGTTTTTATCAGTATTCTCAAATACATTGGTGTATGCATGAGGGGGAATCTGGGGTTCAACCTCCTCCCATCCTTGAGCTAAGAGATTGTAGTATTGTTTTGGAATAAAAAATTCATCCCACCCTCTTCGAAAGAAAAAAATGCTGAGCACCACCCCCCCAACTTTGAGAATATCCCCTGCTTTAAAATTTTTTATTTTTTGTTGGGTTTCTTGTCTGGGTTTATCATGCCACGGGTACCATTCCAACACCATTCATGGTTTTGCAGTGCACAAAAGCAAATGTTGCCATTTGAATTTTTGTTGCTGTAACCATGAGAGTTGGGATTTGTTTTTTTCTTCATTCTTGAGTGCATACTTTGAAACACTTATATCTTGAATTTCATTTTCATTCGTTTTTATTGTGACTGCTAAGGGCTTGTCATGATGGTTCATACTCTTGGAAAGTGAAAAATTCAAGGATTATTCAAGCACTTTTCCAGGCAAAATTAAAAAATTCAAGGACATTTATATCGTGGTTGATAAAAATCATGATTTTTTTTCCAAAAAATGAAATTAATTGGATTTTTTTATTTATGTTCCACATTTACTCATTTTAATTTAGTTTGAAATACTAATTTATTAAAGATAATAATTTTTAAAACAATTATATTTCTAATTTCAGCTTGCAGACAATATTAAGTTCTAAAGGTCTTGCTTTAAAAAAAACAACAACATTGTAGTTTTATCGAAGGACATTTCAGCAAAAAACATTTTATGTTTGAAACACTATTGAAATGTGCTTTTGATAAAAAAAAAAACAGAAAGCACATGGTCATATATTCAGGATGATCATATGACCAATATTTTCATGCAAATTTTGGCCATCTCGACTTTTTCATAAAAATGTATCATTGTTTCTCGACTTTTTCATAAAAATGTATCGTTGTTTCTCGAATTTTCAACAGTCATTTGAATTTTATTCTTACTTAAATTAAGTATTAAAATTATTTCCCCAACTCCAAAATATATATTATGATAATTTATGACCTTAAATTTGTATTTTCATTTCATGTATGTCATGTTAAAATTTTTTTCATTTAAATATATACTGTTTCAACACGATAGTGCTTCATTTTCTTCCTTAGGTGATTTTTTGGCAATTTCAGCACCAACTGGCAATTTTTCTTACCTTTGGTATCATTTTTTTGGTGACATTTGGCAATTTTGCCATATATTTTTAAAGAGAAAATGGAATATGGTTAACCTACATTTATGCAACAGACATTAATTCACATATTAATTCAATTGTTTAAAATATTTTCAAGCAATATCTTAAGCGCAGTGTTTTGAAAATAAATTTTAAGCAACATCCTTTTGATCTAAAAAATACCTCAGGTATGCATGACCATATGTCGTTTTAAACATTGTCTCATAACTCATCGTTGTTGCTCTACTCATTTTTGCCCCAGTGGAAAAAAATGGTTTGGGGGATTTAGTTGAGGGGAAAAGAAAAATTGATGGAAGAAATTCACATACAAAAAAAATTTCAAGCACTTGAAGAAATGGTTATTATTTTTTTCAAGGACTGCAATGATTTTTCAAGGACTTATAAAGACTTGAAAATGATCTTTTTTCTTTCAAAGATTTTCAAGGACTGTACAAATCCTGCTTGTATATTGCAAAGTTATTTTATGACCAGCTTGTATATTTATACATATAATCATATGCATTTTAATAAATATTATTCAAATTATCTTCATTCCTGATTTTAAAAAAGATTATAGATCAAAATAAACTTTGTTGAAAAAAAACAGAAACTGGCCATTTTTCTAAAAAAATTCAGGAAGGACAAAAGTATATGAAAATAATGGAATGTTGCTTTGGATCATATCAATGCGCAAGTGAGCGTATCAAACATGTAATAAATATAAAAAAATTTCTGATTTTCGGCACACACCACAATTTATTTTGGGGAACAATAGCCACTGGATTGGTCACGGCAACTTCACCTACGTCACTTGTGTTCAACTTTGACCCAATCAAGTGCCCAAAAGAAAAAAAACGGAAAACATACATCTAAGCACCGCCCCTGAAGGGGGAACAACCGGACAAAGAACCCTCAACGTGATCTCAAATCAGCTTAACAAAATTTTAAATTTTTCTTAGATTTAAAATAATTCAAATAACATTCAGTCAACTAATTCAGCACATCAACCAAACTTTGGCAAATAAAATATCACACAATTTGATGTTACACTTATGGGTGGTGATGTTATTCTCACCTGAAACCATGTTTTTTCTCTAAAACCCATGTGGGTTTCAACAATAATTTCTAGATTATTTAAATGATTTTCACCTAAATATTTTAATGAATTATCACAGAATATTCACAAGACATTAGGGCAAACCGACATTCAATTTTTTTGGCAAAACACTCATCAGCCTATGTGAAAAAAATAGCAGTGTTTATGAATGTGGAAGTGATTAATTCAAAATGCACATAATTAATAAATGTATATTTTTCAAAAACAGTCAAATACTAGAGTGTCCAAAATCCTATCAGAAAATAAAATTTCATTACATTTTGATGTTTTAAACTGCCCAAAACAAGATGTATAAACATAGAAATAAAAAAATATATATGTGCATCATGCATCTTCCTGCTCAGGGAAAGATTGTGCGCGGTAGGCCCTTTTTTCCCTCTTCCCCCTTTTTTTTTAAATATATTCTCTCTTCCTTAGCAGTGATTCTCACTTCATTGGATTAGATTCAGATTGGAGCATTTTCTGCTAGAAAATATTTCTCAGGTTTCCTCCGTAAAATCATCAGACATAATGTTTTACACATATAGCATTTCTTTAACCCATTCAAGTGAAAATATCCTGTCAAAAAGTGCCAGTACAAAAAGTTCATACTTCAGCTGTGTCTTGGTAAATGTATTTTACAATTGGAACAAATGTGTCTGTTGTGACATTGCGCAATGTAATAACAGGAAGATCAGTTTCTGCAATCTGGAAAGATTCTTTAAAATGATCCTCAAGAAGACCTCTGAAGAAATCACTTCTTCCACAAAAGAACACCTGAGAACCATAAAGAAATATATAAAGTATTGTGTAATTTTTACTTAGTGACAAATTAAATAAATTATTAAAAATAGCGTACCATTAAATGTGTAGAGAGATATATAGTTAGACCTGTGTTAGTGGATAATACCATATGAGAGTATAAACTGGTTAGTGGATAACTTTTTTTCTATGCTATAATCACATTTCCATATACTAATGTAAAAAAAATCAGATAATTGTGGCCAAAAAGTCACATACTAAATACGGGGTGATTATAAAAAAACGATCCCGACATATGGGCCCCTAACTATCATACCATTCACAGAAAATGAATGAAATTTTGGCATAAGGTATTTTGAGGTATGCGCTCAAGAATGATATGGAAAACAACAGTGTCACTCTAACAGTTACGGTTACAGTGAGAAAACTTCGAAAATATCAAATGGCAACACCAAGTTTTTTGTATTGGAATGCGATCTCCATACTGAAAAACACTAAATAGCGTTGGAATGGCACCTGTAGCACGAAAATCCCCGGAGCTAGGCAAGGAAAAAGTAAAAAGGACTTTGCCGTGCATCAGAGCATTAATGTTTGTTTCATTCGTCACACCGTTTCTTCGGCTGAGATCCCAGTCTGATTAGTCCTCCACAAGGTCATGTGGAAAATTTGTGAAACACAATAAAATGCTTTATTTTATGCTGCTTCTCTGTCCTTATTGGTTGTCCTCACTTTTAGCCTATCTACCGCCGGTGATTTTCACGCTACAGTTGCCGTTCGAACGCTATTTAGGGTTTTTCACAATGGAGATCACATTCCAATACAAAAAACTTGGTGTTGCCATTTGATATTTTCGAAATTTTCTCACTGTAACCGTAACTGTTAGAGTGACACTGTTGTTTTCCATATCATTCTTGAGCGCATGCATCAAAATACCTCATGCCAAAATTTCATTCAGTTTCTGTGAATGGTATGATAGTTAGGGGCCCATATGTCGGGATAGTTTTTTTTATAATCACCCTGTATATATATACTACAGTCGGACCCAAATTTAGTGAGCTCCGATTCAACAAATTCCCTGATTTAATGATTTTTTTTTGAAATTCTAGTGAAAATAGAGGTGAAATCCCTATTTAAAAAATTAGAAACCTCGATATAACAAATATTTTTTGAACTATCCAAAAAAATTTTCTCATTTCACGTCATCCAAAACCACAATCCGAAGATTTGACTTCCAAGGAATTGACTTTCAGCCCTCCTTCAGAGACAAACAAAAAAAGGGGGAACAGGAACCTGTTCCTTTTTGAATAAAGAGGAGGCAATAAAGCCATTCTCTCATAATGTACATGGAATGTATCAGCAATCTGTGTAAAACCTATACAATGAAACATTGCACTGTCCGCATGTTCAGATTTTCAGTAAAAAAAAATAAAGTTACTTCAAATTTGTGCTCTGTCTTGAAAAGTAAAGAATCGCAGATCACATCTGAAGAGAAAACATTTTTCGATTAGCGAAAAAATGACAATTTTGACAAAATTTGATAAATATTAAGCCATATCAAACAAACTTGTATCATGCAATTTTTTCATGCATCCTGACTTTATTCTCAAGTTTATGCATTTTTTCATTTGTCGTCAGAAATAAGTTGTAAAAGCAACCCCCAAAGTAAGTAGCTTTTAAAATTTGCCATTTTGAGTGTGCTTATGCTCCTGATCAATTTGACCAGGATTTAAGGAATAAAATTGTCAATTTCTTCTGATTCGCGAAATCGGAGTACAACTGTATAATCCAAAATCTTCAAACATGAATTAAATAACAATCTCTAAGAGAATACTAAATTTTTCTGTTTATTTTCCCTGTCCACCTGCTTGTATAGCAAGTGTCCGAAGTGTGTTTGTAGTAAAAATTTATGCATAAAAATATATTCGTATAGTTCTATAGTAGAGTACTGTATGAATCATTCTCATAAAATTGGCCAAAATAATGTACCTAGCAATTCATGTTAAATATATTTGACATAGGTTTTTTTTCATCACTTTCTATTTACATTCTTGTCTCTGACATGTCACAACTCTATAATTTTTTTCAACAATTGATTAAATAGAAAGAATTTGGTTGAACAAATTTTCATTTCTTAAGAAAATGTCCTTCTGGCTGTCCTTAGCTCATTTTTAAACTGTTAAATTATTTTTATTTTCAATAATATATATTTCTAGGACCAGTATACTTTCATATTTTTATCTTTTTTATGATTTTAAATATTTTTTATCAATAGTTTATAGCCAAATGAAAATTTTCCCCAGCTTTGGAAAACAGGTGGAGTAAGTAGTTTGGTAGAACTTGAACCAATCAAACTTTGTGTTGAAAAGGTTGAGAAGAATGTAGCCATTACTTGAACTTTTTTTTAAATCAATTGAAGTTAGAAATTATTTTTTCACAAATTAAATTTTATTCAGGAAAAAAGAGACGAGTGATTTTATTAAATGTCCTTCTGGTTAATTTTTTGTGAATTTTTCACTTTACCACATGTTTCAGCTCAAAGACATCTACTATTTCTGAGAAACACATATTTTCAACACGTTTAGGTTTTGATCAGTTTTGCAAAACATATAAAAATGTCTTTCCTCCTGGCATAAGGTAATCAGAAGGAAGTTTTGATCATAAGTTAGGGGGGATATAAATTAAACATTGAGACTAAGTTAAAACTACAATTAAAACATTGAGACTAAATTAAAACATTGAGACTAAATTAAAACATTGAGACTAAGTTAAAACTACAATTAAAACATTGAGACTAAATTAAAACATTGAGACTAAATTAAAACATTGAGACTAAATTAAAACATTGAGACTAAATTAAAACTACAATTAAAACATTGAGACTAAATTAAAACTACAATTAAAACATTGAGACTAAATTAAAACTACAATTAAAACATTGAGACTAAATTAAAACTACAATTAAAACATTGAGACTAAATTAAAACTGCAATTAAAACATTGAGACTAAATTAAAACTACAATTAAAACATTGAGACTAAATTAAAACTACAATTGAAACATTGAAACTACGTCAAAAGATACCATGTTAAACTGTTTGGGTTCAACCGTACATATGATATGCGCGAAGCTTGACAAATTTCTAACTGTGTTATTATTTGATTTAGTGAGTGGCGAGAGAATGGGAACAAGGAATTTAGCGAGGTTATATGAAGCTGTAACATGGTATCTTTTGATTTAGTCTCAATGTTCACTAATATTCCCATAACTGGTAGTATTCAATGTCTAGAATATGTCTTAAAACACACAATTTCTCACAGCCTGAAGCAGAGGATATATGTAATCTCATTCACATGTGTCTCACAAACAGCTTTCAGTTTTGACGACAGGTTTTACACCCAGACAGATGGCCTAGCAATGGGAAATCCCATCTCTCCAATTTTGTGTGATATATATATGGATGGTTTGAACAGAAGCTATTGAACGTTGTGCTCTTTTCATTTTATAGGAGATATGTGGATGATACTTTGCGCTTTGGGACGATTCCAAAGGTGACTTGGAGCAATTGCTACTCATTATGAATGATATGGAACCTCATGTTTAATTCACAGCTGAATTTGAAACAAATAATGAACTGCCTTTGTAACATTACCATTTAGGCCCCCGCAGAAATGGTCCTTATTTCTAGTCATTTTTATGGATTTTATATTGTCTCACCTTTGTTGCCGATTGAATTCAATGTTTACTTCTATGTTGCCAACTTCTATATGATAAAGTTTCGTAATATTGTTTTATTTCATATAAATATGCAAATGAGATGTTATTTGTTGAAAGAATTACGATAATTTCAGTGCCGTTCATTTGTGATTCGTTATCGCATAGCTGATGAGATGAAAGGTTTCTCCATATATACCAGCAGCGTGCTAGGTCAATGCATTCGCATTCACACATTCTCATACTTGAGTTCTATAATCAATTATGTAGAGGTTTGTTGCTGAGTCATCCGGCCTCGCTTTGTACTAAAGGTTCCTATTCCTTCATTGTCATGAGTTGACAAAAAAGTTTCCTGTTGAGATGCTGCTAGAGTAGTTTCGCCTCTCCTCTCCTTGGTCGGCTCTATTCATGTCTGCAAGTGAAGTCATATATTGGAGAGTCACATTGTTGGAGATGGAATATATTTCTGACAGACCTCGGGACATGCTTACGTCCATCCTGGACTCGTTTGAGTGGTGTTCTGCTGAACTTGTGCTATCGAGGTGAAGACAGTGGCGGATCCAGGTAGGGGCGATGGGGGCAATTGCCCCTCCCAAGAGCCTTCAAGCAAACATAATTCTGGTTACCTCATTTTTTTTCTTTATTAATCCTTAATTTTTTATTTTTTTTTCTTCTTCTCAAATTTCCTTTCGCTGAAATTTGTGCACCATAGAAAGTGTGACCTTGAACTTTCTTATGGTGATCTTAAGAGAATAAAAGAAGCCATAGCCGGCCTCTTGAGCCCTCTTTCAGAAGGTGGGATTTTGAACATAGCCTCTCTATAATATCTGAAAATATAGGCCTCGGCCCAATCCAATAATTTGAAGCCTTTATAATTTGAAATCTTTCAGGTGAAAATAAATAAGTACCTAGATTAAACATTGCAAGTGGATCCTGCTTATAACATTTCACCAAAAACTGTTGTAATAAGCAGAAAAACGTTTTATACGGGAAATATCAATGAGTATTAGTGAAAGATGGGATCACAAAAGTGAATCGTACTAAGCAAGAAAAGAGCAGTGCTGCGACCAAATACTTGGTCAGCATTTTGCCCCCCCCCCACCCCATAATATTGAAAGGAAGTATAAAAGGGTGAAATATATCCCTCGGTCCAGCGCCCAGGGCATTAAACCCGCCTCCCCATATAAGTTTAGGAAGGAACATTATAAGTGGAATCCAGTATATAAAATTGATTGTATGGTGTCGGATGTTCTGCGGGAATTAAATTTAACCACGTGAGATTAATATTGTGCGCTTGATAATCATAATAAATTATTTAAAAAATGCAAATCACTCCATTTTGCATGAAAGTAAGCTTTTATTATTTAACGTATTTGTGGTGGAAAAACATGCTTTTGAGAATAGGGTTTTGACAACTCCAGTCTGCACAAAATTGAAAGAGAAATTCATTATTTTAAATCATGGAATCAGAATTTCATTATGCAATTTTTTACTCTTAAATTTTTCTTAATTAAGAACACCAATGAGTACACACATATTTTATTGAAATATGCGCTAATTATTTCTTGTTATCGAAACCAGTCTATACTTATTTCTATAACACTTCCTACTCGCATAAGCCAGATTTACCATTCAGTATTTTGTGTACTTGTGTTTCCAATGTTTTGTATTTCCTGATTAGTAATTTCGAAACTTGTGCTAAGGTGATTTCAAATTAAAGTTTTCATCCTTTATGAGTTTTTATTTTCACAAACAAGAAATTTATGTTTGAAGATTGAGAGTGATTTTAATGTTCTTCAGTCGGAAGCGCATTTACAGTTTTGTTGCCTCCCTCCCCCATGGGCTGCACGAATTTTGCCGCCCTTCTTCCATTCTAGTCTAATTTCCTTGAATACTCTTTCCTCGAATTTATCACCCTGTGCTATAACCTGCTTGCCTCCGCTCCACTCCTGCGAGTACATAGGCATTAAAGTCACTCTTTTAGTCATTCACATGCTTGCACACTGTTTTGGTCATTGTTTGGTTACTTGCATATGATCTAGGCAATGGTGTCTTAACGCTCCCCCCCCCCCCATGGGAAATACATGAAACATATTATGGAACATACCGAAATACATGGAACATATGCATGGAACATACCGAAATACATGGAACATATGCATGGAACATACCGAAATACATGGAACATATGCATGAACATACCGAAATACGTGGAACATATTGAGAGACTCAAGCATGAATATCAAGTTAAGTGCTGAAACTGGCAAAATGCCACATCAGGTTTGCCTATCTCTTACCATGATTAAACTTGAATCAATTTTTTCACCATGAATTTTGAACAAACTTCACTGCTGACTATATTTCATTTATCAGCAGGTAAAGAAGAACCCC
The DNA here is from genome assembly GCF_987345545.1 of Pholcus phalangioides. Lineage (NCBI taxonomy): Eukaryota > Metazoa > Arthropoda > Arachnida > Araneae > Pholcidae > Pholcus > Pholcus phalangioides. Next base: position 39,619,393 of record NW_028301600.1, on the reverse strand, counting down.
TAAGAATGTTTTCAGATTTTTGGGTGACAGTTTTTTTGACCGATTTCCTGAGAATGACCCATATATGATGAACTAATTTAATCAAGCAATTTCACGGTATTTTTTTAAAAGTAGATCAACCAGTCAAGTGGATATTACACTTCAATTTAAACAACATCCAATCAGGGCCGTCTTAAGATCATCATGGGCCCCTGGGCCAAGTGATTTTTCTGAGGCACTACCAGGCAAATTCTTGAAAATTTCAACCAGATCTCATTTTTGTGAGGCCTCTTTTCTCTTGAGGCCCCCGGGTCGTGCCCAGGTGGGCCGATGCCTTAAGACGGCACTGCATCCAATTAGACAGATTGTGTGGTAATATGAAACAGAGTAAAACTAATGTTATCAGTTATCACTATATGAAGGGTATTGGAAGTATTTTAGACCCATGGTTCTTGGAAAACTTCAAAGGAAAAATTTTAATTTTTTAAGCCCCAAATCAATCTCAGGGCTTAACCCTATGATACAAAATACTGTGGCTTGAGCACTCTAGCTCTCACACCACTGACTATATGCATTTAAAGATTAATTTGGTATTCGAATATACCTTGTGACAAAGGAAGTTTTTGTCTTCAACTCTGAAGCAGATATCACAAAAATTTTGTTGCTGAAGACTAGGTATGAATGGTAATTCCCTTCCACCAACCTGAAAAAAAAATTTTAATTAAAAAATTGATGAAACATCACCATACATACAGTAAGGATAAAAAATGAAGATAAGAAATAAAAATATAAATAACATATTGTTATTAGTATAGGAAATATATAATCCAGATAAAATAAGAATAAAATAATTTAAACATTTTTGTAATTAAAAAAGTTCCTCGATAAGGAATTTCATATATTTTTCTCGATATTGAAACTATCAATGAATAAAAACCATGAAATACAATAGTCTATTCTACTTTTCGAAGTAACTAAATACCTAAGACAGACATAATGTGAATACATTTAAGTAGGCACTTTACTCAAAACTTCTCTCCGCTCTCTCTAATTTTGCAAAATCTTTGATAGCATCTTCAAACTAATTCTTTGTACCAAATCTGCTGCTATACTTAATAGAGATAAAGTATCAAGCTCCGACTTGTTGCATAATCATTCAGTTGAGATATTTATACACTTTAATTGAGAAAATGAATGCTCAGCTGAGTAATTAACAATCATTAATGTTAAAGAATATGCAGTAACTGATTTCAAAATTTGAAAAGACACACTCAAATTGTCTTCTATAATAATTTTGAAAAGTTATGCATAAGTGAATTTTATTTTCACAGTATTTACAATTACACAGAATTTATGCTGCACATAAGAATGAAAATGCTGATGCTGCAAAAATTATTGATAATATTCTCTGAATTTAATCAGCTTTTCACAACTCCTCCAGAATACCTTTCACTTTCAGATGATAATAATGAGAGCATTATGTGATCAGTGCTTTAACTAGGAATTTTGTTAGGGGAGGGAGAGCAAACATGGTTTTTCCACCCTCTCACTGTGAAATGTTCTTTGTCAACCCTAAAATTTACCGCCCTCAAAAGTTTACAAAATGGGACACTTGCCTTCTTTGCCCCCCTCTAGTTCAGGCCTGGTATGTGACACATCATTTAGTATCTGAAATCTCCCTGCTTTCACTTTATAACCTTTTCTCTTTTTATCTTAGTTTATTGTATATCAATGATAGTATATAGTAAAATCTTGATAATCCGACATAATTAGGACTTACTACTTCTGCGAATCGAAATTTCCAGCATAATGTGAATCAATTTTATCCTCAATGAATGAATGTAACCTTATCAATGAAAATAACAAAACATCTCTAGCTTTATATCTTATAAATGTTTTAACAATTTTTCCATGTTTAATCTGCTGAAGAAGAGAAGCTTGTAAAACCTCTTAATTTGATAACAATAAACTTCTTAATTGAAAAAAAAAACCTTGCAACTCAATTCTTAGAGGAAGTTCTTTTACAGGATACAATGTACAGTATATAATCTTGATACTAGTAGTCTCAATGATCTGAGGTGAACGGGACCAAGACCACTTCTGATTTCTGAGAACTCAAATTATTCAAAAATTAATAGAAAATGACTTTTAAAATGTGGGGGTTCTCCTTTTTTCTGTCCTTAATTTGATGGCCTAACTCATCGCACCACTGCCAAGACTCATGGGCTCTGCCCAATGGAAGCTGATAGGGGTTCCAGCCCTGGGGACCCAATATGAATGTTAGAATTAATATTTCACAATGTAAATTCACTCTTGAGTAAACAGTGAGAAATTCTGGTTTGGGGATCCACAGAAAACCTCAGTTTACAGATCAAGTAGGGTCCGTTTCTCATAAGTTCAAGCTTTGGGCAAATATGAATTTTTTGGGGGGCCCCTTACACAGGGTGCATAGCCAAGTCCCCCTTGATGGAAATTACTATGGTACCATTGATCCTAGAGGCATACTTCCAGTTGGAAAAAGTATGCAAATAACGTGTATAACTCAGATAATTGAAATAAAAAAATTAATGATTAAAGAACCATAGAAACTAATGGAAAATGCTTCTTTCCTTCATTTATGCTGTTCTTTCCCAACATTTCTTTGTTATTGAATTCAAACATCTCAGCAAATTTTGAACTTGAAACTTATTTTGTTGGCCTCAAGAGAGACAGGGCAACAACTTTCTAATTGGGTTTTGAGGACTTAGTTATGTACCCTGTATATAGTGTTCTTTGAGGCAGAGACGTGGAGAAAGGAGAGGAGCCAGTGCCTCTAATACAAAAGGCAGTCAATTTTAGGGCCTTAGAAATTTATGGGCCCTGCACATATGTCCAATTTGTCCATATAAGAAACAGGCTGTGGGATCAAAAGACTCCTTCCAACTGACATTACTTACATTCCTGCGAAAAATGAGAAAAATGAAACAAAACTTGTTCTCGGCGAAAGACAGAGAGGTTTAGAAAAAAGAATATTGGAAACTACACCACTTGGGGCCGGATTAAAACATTTGAAGGCCCTAAGCACTTGAATGGTTTTGGTGTCCCCCCCCTCATATCTAAAAGTATATATTACTTGATATCGAATCTATAAAGGAAAAAAAACATTAAATGAAATTTTATATTTCAGAAGTAACTAAGGCAGAATTATTATTTAAATATTTTTAAGCATGGACATGGAAAAAAAAGAGGAGAGAAGAGACTTTCAACTTGCACATTATTGATAATATCTCTTAGATAATTTTTGTTTATTTTTGGGACATCTTTGAATGTTTTTGGAATTTTTCTTTCACATTTCCTGAAAAGACGGACCTTAAAGTTTAGCACTTTTTTTTCCAAAATATTTTACAAACATTTAAAGTAATTTTTTCCTATTGACTGCTTGTTAGGATTTCAGAAATTGGCTTCAAACGCAACCACTGAATCTTGGCATGGCCGATATTACATCATTTTTGGTGAACCATAATCACTAGGTAACTGTTCTTTCAGATTCATTTTCGAGTTGCAATCTGTTAGCATTTCTTTTACTTCTACAGTAGATCGAACTAAAGCATCTTCATGCCTATATTCTATGAGTTCTAAGTCAAATCGCAAATGGTGGCTCTAGGCTGTGTAGCCTATGCAAAAGCAAAAAAAAAATTAAAGTGTTTTTATGAAAAATTTCAAACTATGAGCGTGCTGAACTAAATGATTCGCAGAGATACCTGTTATTTTTTTTAAATGCAATCCTCCCGCATTCCCAAGGGATACATGACATCTGTCTAGGAAATTTGTTATTGTCAGTAGACATCGAAGAACCAGGATTCGAACCCAGCAGTGTCTGGGAACACAGCAGTGAGTTTTCAGGATTACTTTACTCGTATGACTTATACACCATAGAGGCACGGAAACTGTCTCGTACAGGTAATAATAATTAACTACAAAATAAAACCAAGGCCGTAGTGGGGGGACTTGAGGATTTGGTCTCCACCCCCGAAATGAAAGTGGTCTCTCTCCGAACGAAATTGGCTACGGGCCTGGATAAAACCCCTGAAGCCAAGCAGTCGATCCACTAATGACTCAATGATTTGGGCATTTTAAGTTCACATCCTTATTCTGTAGAACTTGATTTACTCTTAAATTTGTCATTTTGTATTGATTTACCATTGTTTACCATATTGGTTGACCCGAGGACCTTGTGACAAGTAGATCTGTTTACAATTTGTGAGAGTTAGTATGCAAATTGAAATTGATAGGCAGGAATCTTTATCTGGTAGAGAGGGCGCCTCATAAAAATCAGTTTGTTAAAGGCCTTCCCCCCCATGATGCTGTTAAAGTAGCTCAAGTTAAGTTTATAGAAATTGAATGCAATCTCATTCAAAAAACTCAGCATTAACGTGATCTCTAGTTTGCGATATTATCAGTTTTTCTGTATTTGTGCCATCCTTTTTGATGAATATCTTCAACTATACAATGAATTGAGAATTTTAGGATTTCTGCTGAATTCTGGGAAAAAATTTTACATAAAAAAACAAAAACATTTTGGCAACTTTTTGTGGTGCCCCTTTTCTCTTGGTGCCCTAAACATGTGCTTATTTTGCTTAATGGTTAATCCGGCCCTTTATCTGAAACCTTGAAGTTTTGGGACCCAAATTATTGACTAAATGATCATGATTTTGGAATAAGTTCTAGATGAACATCTAAGGTCTTCTCACCAACATCCCAGAAATTAAAATCTGTTCATTTATCTATTTATTAATGATTGCTAGTGAAGCCAATGGCTCTTACTCATTCAGGACAAATGAAAGACGATGATGTAGAGGACATGGATGTAGATCTATACGGTCAAAATCTAGAACATAATTATATAAATAGATGTAAAAAATTGGAAGCTAAAGCACAATTAAAAGCTTTGTCTTTTTTAAAATGAAATGGAAGTTGTCAAATGTGCTTCCATGCACTGTTTCAGTCAGTGACGTCTTAATGCATGGGCTCACCTGGGCATAGCCCGGGGGCCTCAGAAAAAAAGAGTAGTAGTTGAATTTTTTGAGAATTTGCCAGGTAAGGCCTCTGAAAAATCACTCGCCCAAGGGCCCATGATGTTCATAAGACAGCCCTGACCTCAGTAAGAAATTTTTTACACACGCTCTACTTATGTATTGAATGAATGAGTGACTATGTACATTGATCTTTGATATTTTGTAACTTTAATTTGTAAATTATGGCTTTTGGTTGGATTGGAAGTATGTATCTGGATAGGGAAAATATTCATATTCCAGTCAATATAACTATTCAATTTTGTATAGAAGACCTGTAATCATTTTCCAATTGTCTGCATTCCAGTGAATGTATTTTCAATTGTCACAGCTTCTCTGAAAATTGAGATTATAATGACAGGGTAACAGGGTTGCAACTAGATACTTTGTCACCCGGGGCAAGCTGGAATTTTGGTGCCCCTTGCATGTACAGGAAGCAGTTAAAGGATGAATTCGGCGCCCCTTCTGGTTCAGCGCCCGGGACATCAGACCCGCCTGCTCCTTCTAGTTGCAGGGTAACTACTCGATAAACCTTTTTCAGGGGGTTCCTCAAATAAGCAAATGTACATGATTTCATAAGAACCCTGTACCGCGCACACGAACACTGCAACAATCATAAATGACATGTCTCATACTGCAGTTTTTAAACATCACACTCTGCTTCTACTGTGTATTAATAGAAATTATATAATTTCACCAATTTTAGCAATATTTCTGTAAATTGAACAAACATTTTTATCAATAATATTACGCTATATTTAACTTATGTATAGTATGCAAGATATATGACATGAAAAATATTTCATACATACAAACAATCAGAGCAGAAGCAGCAAATTTATAAAGAAAAAATATGAAAATCAATATTGTTAAAATATTATAATATCACTTGCCTGAAAAAACCTGAATATTGGAAGGAAATTACAAGATAATATTTTGTGTCTTGTCACTCTGTCTTTCTGTGAACAAACTTAATTCTGAAAAGTATTTGCAGGTATATTAGCCCACTCTCATGCATGATCACTACTTTTGGTCATGGGTGGAGATATGGGGGAATGGGGGCATTAAGCCCCCCCCCCCAAGGTAAAAGGTGGAGTCGACTGATCTAGCATATATATGAATTGACATCATCATCATCATCGTGCCCTCCAGACTTTCAAGTCTATCTCTGCCTATGCTTTTGCTCATGTGATGACTGTTGGTGGTGGGGTAAAATTGAATTGCAAGAACTGTTCACAAATTTTGCATAGGGTTTAAATTTTATTATTAGATGTTATTTTTACACCCCAACTTCTGTTTGGCCAAATCTACAACATAAACTTTTTATTGCTTAAATAAAGTTCATATTGATTTACAGACACGGCAAGAGGCACTTTATTGTTGATACTTCCATTGCAGACCTCCTAAGAATGAACCAAATAGTATAAGATGTTCATGTACAGGAATTCTGGACAGGAATGATTCTTGATAATTTCTTGATTAATAATTTGCATTTATCAGAATAAAAAGATGCTCCCCACACCATCATGGAACTTTCTTTTGTTTGTCTTCTGAAGTATTCTCAACTATCTTGGTTCATGTCTCAGATCATGCCAGTAAGATACATCATCATCTGGTCATCAAGATCAGGGCTTCCACACAAAAAATTAGAAAAAGTAGGAAAAAGCATGGACTATAAAAAGTAAGATGGGAGGGGCCAGACAACATAATCATAGCATAATAAAAAAAATCCCTAAATTTTTTTTTTATTTAAAAAAGCACTTTTTCAGCACCCTATAAGACTAACTCAAGCCAAAGCAAAATGACAGAAATGATTTGGTTACATAAACAATTTTTGGCCAAAACAGTGTACTAGCAACCACAGATAAATCTTTTCTGTCTCTGCCACAATATATATTAAGGCACGTATACACTAGCGAGCCAATCTTGCAACGCACGACCCCCTGCAGCGGTTCTAATCCGCTCGTGGGTACACAAACTCCCTTTGTGTTCCTTTCTTTCCTTTGTGTTTGTTGAAAAAACCGATTCCAGGTGGGTCCAGTGAAAACAGCTCAAGAATCGTTCACAACACTGTACAAATTACTGAACAACCAATTGCAAATGCTTTCATTGCATGATCCACGCGCTAGTGTATACGCCCCTTTACATTCTTCTTTTTTTTGAGTCTTCCAAAGTGCAGAGTCTGTCAACTCTCTTTGACAATACACAGCAAATTATGAAGAGATGTACGTTTTTTAAGAATGATGCTCCTTCGAAACCACTTTCAAAAACACAGTGCAAAACGTGTAAATTACAAGATCCGATGTAAATAAGTCAAGGTCAAACAGATGGTTTTACCGCATTGTCCATCCCTTTTTTAAAGATATTTGTTTACATTTTACTGTTCAATACCTGTGTAATCATTTTTGACAAATGAAGCACTTTCATTTATCGCTTTTTGCTGAGCATTGTAAATATTGTTTATGCTTCTTCATGACTTAAATAAACAACTGAATGTTATTGGGTAGCATCAGAATCACCAAACCTAGAATAGGCCTATGTATCCCACTGCTTTGTAATGCAAAGTGTTGTTTCACCTATACACAAAATGTGGATTATAATTTTGAATGATGAATGTGTGTGTGTTAGTTACTGTACAAGACCGTGAGAAGTGTAGTAAATACAAATTTTTTTTTTTCCATCTAGACAGAAGTTTTTAATGACTACCCTACTTGTTGAATCATCAAACTAAGCAAAAGAAAAATTAATAAACTAAATGGTCCACATACACTCCCACCAAATAACCTTAAAAACGCTACAATTTCTGCTTTAGCAGAATTATTAATTGCAATCTACAACATTTTTAATATTTGGCAATATATCAATGATTCCCTGCTCAATTAAAATCAATTACATGAATTTTGTTGATAGGATCTGGTAAAAAAAGTAGGAATAGTAGGACAAAAACTAGAAAGTAGGACATTTTACCAAAAAGTAGAAAGAGTGGAAGCCCTGCAAGATTATACTCTTTTTTCCCTTAAATATTATTGAAGTGAGTAGAAAGTTTTGCAGTATTTACATATGAGCATCTTTCACAGTAGGTATACCATGCAGAATCACTAGATATTAAGCTGACAGAAACAGATAAAACAGCTATACTGGTATAACAGCTGCTTATACAGGGTGTCCCATAAATAGAGGTACAAACTGCATTTTTTTCTTTCCACCAGCTCCCTGTTCGTACATAGTTGCATGCTCCTCCTACAGCAACTACTGCTTGAGTGAGAAAAAATATACCTCCCCATATACTTCCTCTTAAAGTTTGTACCTTTATTTATGGGGTACCCTGTGCAGCGGGAGGAGGGATTGGGTTTTGTGTTTTAGTTTAGTTTGGCATTTTACCATGTGACAGAAACAAAGCACCACCAGAATGTTAACCTCAATAAAGAGTATGAATTATGGTAGATGTCATGCTGAGAGATTATGCATTGCTTAGTTTCATGTAAGATTTGAGAGGTGCTTAGATGAATGTGCGACACATTCATCACACAACACATTCATTTTCACTACTGAACTCAATAGTGTGTTTGCTTTTAGAGTCTCAATTGGGTCATAATGCTGCCATGAAGGAAGTAGTTGATCACAACACAGCAATCAGACAATTCAAAGAATTTTGTGAATGCATAGAATATTAAAGAAGTATGCTTTTCATACCATTCATAGGTGCTTTGTTGCATTTAGATTTACAAACATTGACTTCACTGAATGCTTATTTTCCATTTAAAATCTTTGAATAGACTATAAATAACGCTCTTTAAAAGGATATTGAATTTTTCTATTTATTCCTATATTTATCTGTTTGCACAACACCTTTAAAAGGTGTGTTTATAGTGAAGATTTATATGTGAAAAGATAGTTTAAATTTATATTTCGTAGTTTTTAGCTATAGTTTATTTACAAAACAATATAAGGCAAACTTGGTTAATTTGAATTTCAGGAATAACCCTTGAGTTTCCTATTCAACTTAATGTTGAAATTACCTGTTTAATTTGATTTCTTCCTCTAATGTTTTGGATAATTTGAAGTTTGATTCAGATGTCATTTACAAAATGTTAATTTTTAAAAATTGTGGTTGACTTATGGATGCACATATTGGTGAAGAAGTAGAGAGTAAAATCACATATATATATTGAATCTTTTTTCATGGATGAAAACAAATCTAAGAAAGCAACAGAGGTCCCTATTCCTCCTCAAATGCGGTGACAGCGGCTTAAGCAAGGGTGCACAAGGGGTGCGTTGCTTCTGGGCAGAGGTTGTGAGGGACGGCCGTGTAGGCTTTTGTTAAGTTGGAGTTTTTAATTTTGGAGTTTTTAAACTCCAAAATTTTTAAAAGTTGTCAACAGTAAAAATTTACATGACATCATGCTTTTGAGCAATACCTCAATGGCGGAGATACTGAGAAAACTTGAGGGAACGTATATACTAGCTGATACCCGGCGACGTTGCCCGCCCCGTAAAAAATTTAAAAACTTATTAATTATTTCTTAATCAAAAAAATTTCTGCATCAAGTAAGAAAAAATTACTTTTATTTTTAAATATTTTAATTAAAAACTTGAGGCAATCGCTCGTGGATATACAATATTTTTTGTTTTTCCATCTGGTGTGTAGATGTGCAAACGCGAACAGGCGACAAAAAGCTGTCTGTGAGAATTACAGGGCCCAAGTAGGTTGATACCTGCCACTGCTAACGACTGACTTTTCGCTTTGTTGATTGTCATGGCGAAAGTTAAACGAATCGGGAACTGTAATCACTTGAAAGTGAATGGCATTTCTTCAGTGATAATTGGGATACGTGGAATGAAGACGTCTTCTCCTTTGGCGCATCCAGTTAGAATCGGTGCTTCGATGATGTAATTGTGCAATTTCTTCACGTATAGTCTCCTGCCATTGCAGAGTCTCAGTGTCTCCAAATTTCTTAAAAGCATTATAGGTGCTATGACTTTGAGGGTCAAGTTGTGTGGTGGCACACTCGGAATATCAAAAGAGTTCAGAAATTCTGCAGGATACAGAACTGTTTGCACTGAGTCTGTGACAGTGTCAACCGATTTTAAGATGCGGAGTCTCCCGGAATAATTTTTTTGTTGATCTTGTTCACATTGTCATTTTTCGGTGCCAGAATCGCTCTCACAAAGCCACTCATGGTTTCGGTGATTTTGTTGAATGTTTGGGAAGACTTTGTCTGCAAGTTCTTGAACTGAGTTTAACAACTGGCAAAATCCATTTGGGAACGTAATCAGACCAGTGCTTGGGTCTCTACGGGAATTCTTCCATTGCCAAGTTTGATCAACTGATGTGAAAATTATAGCAGTGCTGAGTCATTTTTATTCAAACGCCTTTAGCATTTTTTAAATTGAAACTATACCTCTACGATGGGCGGTTGATGAGATAAAGGCTACATTAGCACTTACAGGATACCCTGTATATAGGCTAGCAGAAATACCCGGCGCTCTTCCCGGGTTTTCTTCAATTACTGGGAGGATTGGAAAAAGTTACAAACCGTTATAAAGGAATAAACTGTTATAATAGCAGAATTAAAGGTGTGACAAACCATTGTAAAGGCATATATACACGTCTGAAACGCATTGTTGGAAACCACGGTAACCAAAGTAAACATTCCGAAAGTAATTGTTGAGGCCCCAAAACCATTGTTGTCTGACAGTTTTTTGCCCATTTCGGGCATTTGCCTATCTCTGACGAACTTTTAAAGTAGCCTACGGTTCAATCCTGGTCCTGTTTGGTATATATGCAAAATCTGGCAACGATCTGCCTAAAACTGTAGATTTATACAAATACAAATACAAATACAACGCCACAACAGGCAAAATGCCCAACGAGGTGGCTGATAAAAAGATGCCCATAAAAATATGGTTGTCATATGTTTCAAAAATACAGCAACCCAATTAAAAATGCAATTAACACAAATTACAAACAATATATACACATGATAAAATATTATACAATGCCCATAAAGAATACTTATGGTTGTCTTATTCTAAGAATGGATAGCTTCTCGATTTACCCCAACATGTTTATCGTATTTCTTTTTAAACTTGTCAATTGTGTTACAATTTACTACCTCCGGGGGTAAGCTATTCCATTTATTAACAACCCTATTGGAGAAAAATTCCCTGCGACACCATAACCTTGCATTGTCCCTCACCAATCGATACTGGTGTCCCCTTGTAAAAGCAGTCGATTGGCGGTGTACTAAAAGTTCATGGTCCATCCCATTGAAAATTTTGAACACTTCGATCATATCTCCTCGACACCTGCGTTCATCCAATGTAAACATATTCAAAAAATGAAGTCTTTCTTCATAACTCAAGCCCTGTGTGCCAATAAGGACACGCGTAGCTCTTCTCTGCACCCCTTCAACCAAGTCTATGTCCCTCTGTAGGTATGGTCTCCAAAACCTTACAGCATACTCCATTCCAGGACGAACTAAGCCTCGAAAAAGCGGAAGAATGACTTTAGGAGAACGCGAAGAGACCTTTTTGAAAATGAGACCAAGCATTCTATTCGCTTTTTTGACAACCGCTGAACAATGTTCAGAAAACTTAAGTCGCTCGTCAATGAGAATTCCCAAATCGGTGACTCTAGTTGCATCCGGGATAGTGACACCATTCAACTCGTAAGAGAACCGTGGGTTGTTCGAACCAAAATGAGCGACCATGCACTTATCTACGCTAAACGTCATGCTCCATTCATTTGCCCATGCTGCAATCTTGTTTAAGTTGGTCTGGAGCAACTCCCTATCGCTTTCATTTCCGATTACCCCCATTAGCTTCACATCATCTGCGAATTTGCTAGTAATTCCATCGATACCCTGATCGAGTTTGTCGATAAAAAGTGAAAAAAGTATGGGGCCAAGGACACTTCCCTGAGGAACTCCACTTGTGACGTCTGTCCAACCAGAGAATTCCCCGTTCACCATAACTCGTTGCGACCTATCTCTTAACCACGATTCTATCCAATTCAGCAAGTTGCCCCCTATTCCAATCTCGTGTAAACGCTTCAAGAGTTTGCCATGTTGGACCCGATCGAATGCCTTCTGGAAATCAAGGTAAACAACGTTGACATTTTTGCTCTTACCCAAAGCCTTAGTCACGTAATCATAGAAGCAAAGGAGGTTAGTTACACATGACTTCCCCTTCCTGAACCCATGCTGATTATCCGACAATACATTATTCTCGTCTATCCACTTCACAAACTGCCTTTTGATGATAATTTCCAAAATTTTCGAGAGGGAGCTCGTCAAACTCACTGGACGATAATTAGACACCACTTCTCTACTACCCTTCTTAAATATCGGAACAACGTTAGCCAGTTTCCAATCTCTCGGGACGATACCCTCAGCAACACTACTCCTGTATATCTGTGCGACTGGCCCCAACAATTCATTAGCACCTTCCCTGAGAACCCTGGGATAGATATCATCTGGTCCTGGTGCTTTGCTTGCACATACATTTCTTAGAAGATTTAGGACCTCCACGTCTTCCACTTGAATATCGTTGAGCGTTTTATTACCCCATGCAACACCCGTATATCGAATATCATTATCTCCATTAAAAACCGACGCGAAAAAGTCATTGAAAGCACTACACATACAATATACATACTACACATACAAAGCCATACGTATAAGGAACAGACATACATACAGACAGACAGACATACTTTCACATTTGCATGTCCATAAATTAAGGATAATGACAGCTCCGGCAAATAAAGGTTCAGAAACAAAACAAACGTTACTTATTCATAAAGCCCATTTATTAAACAAAAGATAAAGAACAAAAACGATGGTGTATGTATGATACCATTCATAAAAACTATGATTTTTGCTCCCTGGAACAATTGTAAAAAATATCTCCTTTACAAAAACTTACTATTACATGGTTGGTACGATGGTTAATACATTGTATGTCTCCCATGCTATGAAATACAGTCCGTACAACGCCTAGGCATGCTGAGTATCAAATTATCGATCTGATCTTGGGGAAGATCACTCCACTCAGCAAGCAATGCTCTCCGAAGTTCCGGTACACATGTAGGAGGTGGTTGACGGGCTGCAACTCGTCGGCCAAGCATATCCCACACATGCTCTATCGGATTCAAGTCAGGTGAGAATGCTGGCCATTCCATACGGGTTATATCCTCAGATTCAAGGCATTCGTTTACGATGTTTGCTCGGTGAGGATGGGCGTTGTCATCCGTAAACACAAGTTCTGCGCCCATGGCACCCCTAAACAAACGTACATGTTGTTTCAGAATGATGTCCCAATAAATTTGGGCTTTCATGGTTCCGGTTTGAACATGCAGATCTGTTCTGGAACCCAGTATAATTCCACCCCAAACGAGCAATGCTGCACCACCGTAACGGTGTTGTTCAATGATGTTGTCTTGGTGGTAACGGGTACCTGGCGTTCTCCATATGAAAGTCCGACGTGAATCAGACTGCAAGCTAAACGTGGACTCGTCGGAAAACATCACACAAGCCCACTGTGACGATGTCCACATTGCATGTTCTCTACTCCAGGCTAATCGCTGCCGACAGTGAGTTGCCGTGAGCGGAACACATCTGACAGGCCTGCGAACATATAGACCAATATCTCCCAAACGTCTGTACACGGTTTGCCTTGAAACTGTGGTACCCGTGGCTGCAGATAGCTGACAAGACAGGTCGGATGCTGTGCTCCGTCTGCTTTTTTTGGCAGTTACTGCCAAATACCGGTCTTCATTCGGCGTTGTAACTCGGGAGCGACCTGTACTGTAACGTCTACTGACATTTCCGTTATCTTGGAATCGTTGCCAAAGCCTAGAGATGACACTTTGGACAATTCCAAGTTCCTCAGATACTTCCATCTGAGTGCGCCCACATTCCAGTCGGCCGATAATTCTACCATGTAAAAAATCATTCACATGCGTCCTCTGTGTCATAACTATTCGCTTATGGCATTGAGCGCCTTACAGAACTCTTGTGAACAATTTCACTTCTTTGCCACCATTCCTCATATACCCCCCTCTTACACTCTTGTCATTGTGACGTACTATCGGCATCATCTGGTGGCTTCCTGAAATTTGCATATCATTCTTGCAGATGTGTGTGATAATTCTACAGGTGAAATTTTTACTTTAGATTTCGATTTCCGTGTGATTCTGATTTATCCTTAATTTATGGACATGAGTGTATATATAAGATATATATATATATATCCCAACACTTTTTAACAAAAAATCCTTTCTTTTAAATTTTTTTCACCTTTTCATCTCAGATTTGGCACCCCTTCTGAGCAAATAGAAAAATAATTCTCTTTCATTTTTTTAGACCAATGAAACTTTTTCACCCATTTACCTCAGATTTAATACCCCTCTTGAGTGGCCTCCCGTGCAGCTGTACAGGTCGCATGGTCCAAGAGTCGTCCCTGTTCTTTATCACAAGGGGCAAGTGTGCATTTTGGTGTCTCACCTAGTTTTCTTAAAATTCCCTCATTATATATCATCTTCACAGGATAAGTGTAAGTGATGACGGCTCACCAATAAGTACTGTTTTGAGAGATTTGGGATAATTTAACAATTCAGATTTTAGATAATTTGAACTTTTTTGTTGTCCCCTTGAGATCTAAATTATCCAAGTTTGACTGCAAAAATTTATAGTTTTATAATTAAATACACAATAAGCAAATTTAATGAAGTGATTTCTCTGTTTTTGCACGACCAAATATTATACTTTTGATCCTAATGGTATCGACTTAGAGATTCAACTGTATTTAGAACATTATTGACATAAAAAATTCCAGTTTCTTATTACCCAGGCTTGTAATTCAGGAGGTATGCACTGCTCAACAAGAACTGCAAAATCTTCCATCAATTCTGTCATTTGTGATAATGGTTCAACCATGAGTGTGGTTATTCTTGTACCAGGCTTGGATATTTCTAAAAATAGAGAGAAATAATTAACACAAAAATTACAGCAAAACCTTTTAGTCTGTAATACCTTGATTATTCAATGTTTCTTCTGGAATATATATTATGTTGTGGCCCAGAGGTTAAGATAAAAACTTTCTATTTTAATTGTTGACTATTTGTAAACGTGTATAGTTTATATAGGAAGAATATAAGCATAATAAACCAACGATAAAGACAAATAACAAGGAAAAGCCACCAGTTCATAACACATTTCTGTTGACTGAGTACAAATTCATAACACATTTCTGTTGACTATAGTGTCTAAAAACTCATACATGATTTGATCAGTTAATGTCATGAATTTTGCTGAAATTTCACTGAATAAAAAATATAGTTATGAGTATACTAAATTGATAATGGCTGTGTTATCCAACAAAAGTTATATTATGTTTAGGCTGACCATATTTCCTCGAGAGAAATACGGGAAATTGGGATTCCAAATACGGGAAAATATGGGACATTGTCAATTATCGCCAAAAATGAGGCCAAAACTAAACAAAGTTGCCAAATATTGGTGAAATTACTGAAAAATCACAATGGTGGGAAATGAAGTATTACTGCAAATTACAGTGGACTAAAATGAATTCCACGACAAAAAATGTTCACCAAGACAAATGTGGGAGATTAATGTTCTTATTTATAGTTGTAATTATCGTAATATAATTTATGACTTGAAAAATAATTTAAATCTTTCACTTCAATAAAGAATAAAAATTCAAGTACACTTCGTGTAAAAAACGGGAAAAACCAGGACACTTTTGTCAAAAAGTCGGGACAGCCAGTAAAACAAAAAATGGACTGGGACTGTCCTGGGAAATACTGGACGTATGATCACCCTAATTATATTTATGTGCATAATTTCTTGCATGATGATCCGTCAGGAACATTATGCAGTGATTCAGACAAGGGCGTAGCGAGGGGAGAGGACTTGGGGGTCTGGTCCACCCCCGAAATGTGAGAAAATGACCGAAAAAAGGGAAAAAGATGGCCAAATCAATTGTTCTGTCACTTTGGTCCCCCCCCCCCGAAATGAAAGTGGTCCCCCCCACGAACGAAATTTCTGGATACGCCCCTGGATTCAGAGGTAAAAATATAATCAGACATTTTGGTCTGAAACTGAGAACCAAAGAAAGAATGGTCTACAAATGTCTAGATAAGCCCCAATTTCTATTTTGAAGTTCCTTTTATTCTTTTTATTCGTCACTCTGCCAATAGGCCTATTTTTAAAAAAGTAGTAATCCTTTGCCTGTGTAACACAATAAAAAAGAAACCAATAATAAAAAAAATTACAAGGAAAAACCACAAATTTCTCTGGCATTTTGACACTTTATTGATGCTGTCTTCAGAGAATATAAATAAACTCACAATACCTCTCTAACCAGGGAGGAACCCAGGGCTCCCACTAACAAAATTATAAAAAGTAGGACCCTCAGACACACAATCATAGCACAATAAAAAAAATCACTAAAAATTTTTTTTTGTTAAAAATTTAAAAATATATATATAAAACTATGAAAGAATGATGTCACTCTCCATAAGGATGGATTGAGAGATTCATTGCCTTTGTAGTCTAGTGGTCTAGGGTGTTCACCCAGAAAGTGAAAGGACGTGGGTTCAATTTCCCTGCAACGGCAGTTGAATTTTCTCTCTTTCCAAAAATTTATCTTTACAACAGCTAGTTGTAAAAAACCTTTGTATATAAAATTATTTCAGTATCCTATAAGATTGACTCCAGCCAAAGCAAAATGACAGAAATGACTAGGTAACGATAAAAAGTTTGGGCCAAAAGAGTATACCAGCAAGAACAGATAATTCTTTCCTGTCTCTCCTCACAATATATTATGGGTTTTTTTTTAAGTGTCTTCCAAATTCCAGTCTGTCAAGTGTCTTCCCAGATGCACAGCAAATTATGAAGTTTTTTAAGAATAATGCTTCTTCGAAACCATTTTCAAAAGCACAAGTAAAATGTATAAATTACAAGGCTCAATGTAAATGACAATTGGATCCAGATGGTTTTACTACACTGTTCATCCTTTTTTAAAGAGATTTGTTTATATTTTACTGTTCAATATCAGCTTCATCATTTTTGACAAATGAAGCATTTTCATTTCTAGCTAGCTTTGTAAACATAGTTTATGCCCCTGCACATGTCCTAAAAATACAGAAGAAAATTTAATGCTATTGGGAAGCATCCAGGGTTGTCAGATTTGCTGCCCAGGTATAGATACCTATTCCCTCCCCTTCCCAGGCTGGGTTTTTTTAGGCTATAAAACTTTTGTGGTTTTTTTTTTGGGGGGGGGGGGTTACATAAAAAATGGGTGCTTTCAGGTTAAAATTTTATTTTAAAGTTTATGTATTTCAAAAATTGCAGCATAGTGAAGTGCTTTAAAAATGTATATTTTGAAGTGATTTCAAACAACTTTTGGCAGCAAAAATATGATACCGTAGTAAATAATTTCTTTGAATCACTAACACACATTCTTATAATGCTTATCTACCTTTTCTCTAATGCAAGCATTTAGATACAAGATTCACAAATTTAAATGTATTACAAGAAACCATAAATATAAAATATTACCATAGATCTTACTTAGTTTAACAAATTGCCTAATAATGTAAAAAAAGGATATGTATATGTGATAACCATATACACAGAAATTATTAATTATGCATAATACAGGTAGGAAATTTTTTTGAAACTATTGTGTGATGAAGCTTCTGTAATGAAGTAAACCAATCTATGCAAACAAAATTTTTATTCAAAAAATGTTTATATATAAATATATATATATACGTTTACATTATTATTTAGTAAGTTTCATATACGTACATTCGGCTTACATCTATTCAAATATGAGGGGACAATGAAAAAATAAAAATTATCGCATAATGAAAAGAAAATAACTTTGTGGGCGTCTTGAATTAAACATTAAAAAGCAACACACACATTGCAACGTTTTAATTGCAATAAGGTTTTTTGTATATGTCATTGCAAGTGACCAGGCAAAGACACAATGACAATGAACAACAAATTTATTAGGTTTCCTAACAATTAAAGAATTCTGAACTGAAAAGTTTATCACCTTTTTCACAAGTCTGGGAATTTGAAGTGGTCGCGGCAAGTCCACAAACAATCAGTCCTTTTGACAAGTAGTAATGAGTCCACAGGGTCCAGTCAGCGACAACGAGTTCATAGGGTCCACTCAGCGGCAATGACAAGTCTGTATGGTCCACTCTGTGGTAGCCAGATCGTAGCGAACGATCGGCGATGACGAATCTGTAGAGTCCAGTCAGTGGAATTGAATGATCAGCGACGAAATCGTAGGGTCTGATTCGTGGAGATGGATGCATAGGCAGGGCCATCTTAAGAGCATGGTGGGTCCCCAGGCCAAATGATTTTTCTGAGAACCTACCTGACAAATTTTCAAAAATTTCAACTGGTTCTAATTTCTCTGAGGCCCTACTTCCCGTGAGGCCCCAAACCATGCCCAGGTGGGCCCCATGCATTAAGACGGCAATGTGCATAGGTTCCAGGTGGAATGGTTAGTCCATCTGATGATGTTGAAGCAGGGGTGTTCAAGAATGGTAGAGTAGTCCAACGTAGTAGATTCAGATAATAAGTCTATCTGACAACTCAGCATCTTCTAGCACACCAGTGCTCACGCTCAGTCACAGGGTTGGATTAACCATTAAGCAAAATAAGCACATACTTAGGGCACCTAGAGAAAAGGGGCACCACAAAAAGTTGCCAAAATGTTTTTGTTTTTTTATGTAAAATTTTTTCCCAGAATCCAGCAGAAATCCTAAAATTCTCAATTCATTGTATAGTTGAAGATATTCATCAAAAAGGATGGCACAAATACAGAAAAACTAATAATATCGCAAACTAGAGATCACATTAACGCTGAGTTTTTTTGAATGAGATTGCATTCAATTTCTATAAACTTAACTTGAGCTACTTTAACAGCATCATGGGGGGGGGGAAGGCCTTTAACAAACTGATTTTTATGAGGCGCCCTCTCTACCAGATAAAGATTCCTGCCTACCAATTTCAATTTGCATACTAACTCTCACAAATTGTAAACAGATCTACTTGTCACAAGGTCCTCGGGTCAACCAATATGATAAACACTAAATCAATGCAAAAATTACAAATTTAAGAGTAAATCAAGTTCTACAGAATAAGGATGTGAACTTAAAAATACCTAAATCTTTGAGTCATTAATGAATCGGGTGGGGACGAAATTCTCACGTTCCCCCTCCCTCTATGGCCTTGGTTTTATCTTATAGTTAATTATTATTACCCATGCGAGACAGTTTCCGCACCTCTCTGGCATATAAGTCATACCTGTAAAGTAATCCTGAAAACTCACTGCTTTGTTCCTAGACAAATGAAATGGGTCAAAAATTGTTGCCTGGCAGTCCAGTGGTTAGAGAGCTAGCCTCTGATTGTGCAAGTCTGGGTTGGAATCCTGGTTCTTCTATGTCTACTGACAATAACAAATTTCCTAGACAGATCTCATGTATCCCTTGGGAGTGCGGGAGGACTACATTTTAAAAAAATAACAGGTATCTCTGCGAATCATTTAGTTCAGCACGCTCATAGTTTGAAATTTTTCATAAAAACACTTTAATTTTTTTTTTGCTTCTGCATAGGCTACACAGCCTAGAGCCACCATTTGCGATTTGACTTAGAACTCATAGAATATAGGCATGAAGATGCTTTAGTTCGATCTACTGTAGAAGTAAAAGAAATGCTAACAGATTGCAACTCGAAAATGAATCTGAAAGAACAGTTACCTAGTGATTATGGTTCACCAAAAATGATGTAATATCGGCCATGCCAAGATTCAGTGGTTGCGTTTGAAGCCAATTTCTGAAATCCTAACAAGCAGTCAATGGGAAAAAATTACTTTAAATGTTTGTAAAATATTTTGGAAAAAAAAGTGCTAAACTTTAAGGTCCGTCTTTTCAGGAAATGTGAAAGAAAAATTCCAAAAACATTCAAAGATGTCCCAAAAATAAACAAAAATGATCCAAGAGATATTATCAATGATATGCAAGTTGAAAGTCTCTTCTTTCCCCTTTTTTTTCTATGTCTATGCTTAAAAATATTTAAATCACAAGATTACCTACAATCACCTTAGATTAGTTACTTCTGAAATATAAAATTTCATTTAATGTTGTTTTTTTCCTTTATAGATTCGATATCAAGTAATATATACTTTTAGATACAGGGGGAGGCACCAAAACCAGCTCATTCTAAAACTGATACAGCAGGCATGGAAATTCCCCATTTAGGATGGTTAAATAAGTTTTGACTCGGAGAAAGGAAACATTACAGAAAAATATTAATATGCTTTCAGAAATTCTCAGTGTTACTTACAGCACATCAATGAAGAGTAAGTACTCCGCTGATGTCAAATAATTGATATTTTCCAAATTTTAAAAAGCTTTTCAATTAAAAAAAATTTTGCAAAAAAACCTTTAATTTCTGAAAGTATCAATATTTATTGATAAAATTCTCTTTTCTTTTTCGTCCAATTATTACTAAATTGATATGCAATAATTTTTTGTACATGATACGCAAAGAATGATTTTCTCAATGAGCTTAGCAAGAGCTTAGCATATATACATTGGTTAAGAGGGTTTCGTTGCCATAGAAACGAGTGATGTGGTTCCATCATAGCTTCCCCTTCATTGTTCCAAATTTAACCACAAACAGACTATAGAATAGGCCTATGTATCCAACTGTTTTGTTATCCAAACTGCTGTTTCACCTATACACAAAATGTGCGCCATAATTTTGAATGATGTATAGTACTAGTAATAGATGATATGTTACTGTACAATGAATAATCTAAGACCATGAGAAGTAGTAAATAAAAAATTATTTTTTCCATCCAGACAAGTTTTTTATGACTACTCAAAATTGACACAAAATGAGTTTTTTGAATCCTCAGACTAAGCAAAATTAATAAACCAAAGGATCCACATACACCCCCTGAATAACCTGAAAAAACAATACAATTTCTGCTTTGGCAGAATCATTAATTGCAATCTACTACGTTTGTATACCCTCTTCATTTAAAAACAGATATATGAACTTTGTTGACAGGATTTGGTAAAAAAAGTAAGAAAAGTAGGGCAAAAGTTAGAAAGTACGACAAAAGTAGTACATTTTACCAAAAAATAGGACAAGTGAGAGCCCCGATGACCACTTAGGTTGGTTATAAAAATCTTAACTTCTGGTTGCTCAGCTGGAAAAAGCATGTTGCTACAAGTAGGGTCAGAAAGTACTTATACTGACACACTATTTTCTGCTGGGCAACCAGGAGTCAAGATTTGGTAACCAACCTAAGTAGGATCTACGGTCAGCATATATCATGGTTGTATACATATCCTCTGAAGGCAGCATCCACAAATTGTCAAAATGCACTATAAATTTGTGGTTTTTCTTGTTATTTTTCTGTATCATTGATTTCTTCTTTATTGTGTTGATATTGGGTGAAGGATTATTACTTTTCCAAAAAATATAGGCTGTTCCAAAGAGAACAAAAGTATCTTTAAAATGGATGTTAGGGACATCCATTATCTAGACATTTGCATACCATGTTTTCTTTAGTTCTCAGTAGCAAACTAGGGATGGGAAGAATAGTGATTTGGCCAAATAACTGAATACCAAATATTCTGCTAACTTTTTGGCCGAATAGTGAGTATTCTGCAGCCGAATATCAATTTTCTTAAAATTCATCAAAAATATAAATAAAAGTGCCTTTTTAATTGAAAATAAAATTATTGATAATTTCAAATGATTGATAATGAATTTTAATTATGCAATTTATTATTTAAATAAATATTAAAAAACTGGTAACAGATTTTTATTGCCATGATACTGACAATCAAATTTAACAATGATATATTGTATTTTAATATAATAGTGATACCTTAGCTAATCAAGATCATTCCTTCC
The DNA here is from genome assembly GCF_987345545.1 of Pholcus phalangioides. Lineage (NCBI taxonomy): Eukaryota > Metazoa > Arthropoda > Arachnida > Araneae > Pholcidae > Pholcus > Pholcus phalangioides. The sequence continues at coordinate 39,597,381 of NW_028301600.1, read as the reverse complement.
AGAATCATGTTCATTAGTCGAAACATGATTTCCGGTAGTTTCCTATGGAGGACCCAGGGCTGTAACTGGGGGAGGGGGGCACCTGCCTCAGGCAGAAAAATGGAGGTGGAAACAAAGAACACATTATAAAATTATCAAATTTTAAAGTTGTGGGGGCTCCAAAATAATGTTTGCCCCGGGCAGAAAAAATCCTAGTTACGGCCATGAGAGGATTGTATGATTCATTCCAGCTTCTGCCCAAAATTTAAAGATAAGTGTTTAAAACACCAAGGAGCGGTATAAAAAAAAAAAAAACTGACCAAAAGTTAAAATGTACAGCTTCAAAATTGGATAAATGAGAATTTACAGGAAGATCAAGGTATTGAAGGTCTTTTTGTTGTACACTAAATGTACACACACACACAACCAACACCAGCCAGCTTTAGCCTACTTAAGTTGGTGCTGACACAACCCAGTCGAGTTTTTATAGTTGTTCCCATCTATTTGTGATTTGGTCAGCTTATTTCTGTGTCTGATACATGTAGATGGAAAAGATAAGCTCCTAGAATGTTCAGACTGTTCAGTTTCATGCTTTCATCTTGCACTGAGAGAACACATGCTCTGAAAACAAGGGCTCCCTTTTTTCCTCAATGCATTTTCTATTTTGACTGAATCTTTCATTTTATATGAAATGGTTCAAAGAATTTCAGAGAAAAAAGTGTAAGTACATCTGAAAAAAGATTTCGAGGAAGACATGAGTTAATCAGGCTGGAGTGATAGTAATTCTGATCATGATTGGTGCAAAAATTCAGCTCACGATGTGGCTATTTTGTTAGAGCATTCATTCATATCATAGAAAATGTTCGTTAGCTGAATCTGAATTTGTTAGCTGAGGCAGAAAAATCACAAAAAATCTTCCTTAGATGAAAAATTTGTAAGCAGAGGCATTCGTTAGTTAAGGTATCACTGTACTTACAGAATCAGTTTTTTCCCAACAATTGTCACAATTTTACATCTAATTAAGAAAATGTCAACCATTATTACGACTTATTTTTCTTCTCTAAGTGTTCTTTGCCCCCTTTGAGTAGATCAATACGTTTCTTGTCTAGGTACATCCTTTAGTTAGTGAACTTGTGTAATTTGTGCCCACTTCCACATTATTGCAGTAAGATTCTATTTTCAGTTTCATTTATCCCAAAAATTCACCCTGACATAATCTCTTGCACAGAAAGTGATTGGTATTCACCACACAATAAAATACAACGGTGTATTCAGAATAAATTGTTAATTTATTCAAAAAATTCCAATTAATATGATTTTTTAAAATCAGTTTGTTGCGCTTAGATATACAGATATTTGGCCGAATACCTAAGCATTATTTAGCCAAACCGAATATTTGACAAAAGGTCCAGATACCAAATAGCAGCTGAATATTTGTCCCACATCTATTGCAGACCAAAATGCCAGATTATATTTCAACCAATGAACCACTGCATAATATTCCTGATGGATCATCACGCAATAAATTATACACATAAACATGATAACTTTTGTTATATAACATAGTCATTATTAATTTAGAATACTCACAGCTTTATTTTTATACAGTAAAGTTTCAGCAAAATTCATGACATTAACATGTATGAATTTTTAGACACTATAACCAATGGAAAAGGCTAAAGAAAAAAGTTAAATATACATAATGTATATTTCAACACATAAAGGGTGTCATCTTCAGAGGAAAGTATAGATATCTAACAATCAATATGATCTCCTTAATATGGGGTCTACATCAAGACAAGTCTGACAATTTTTCACAGGTTGCTCAGCATACAGAATAATAGCATGTCCGATCAAGTTAGATGCCAAGTTCAAAATTAGAGCCACTGTTGTTGGGGTATTAGTATGTAAGAGCTGGTAGGATAACATGGCTGACTAGTTAGGTTGTTTTTGTGGTTGTCGGGACATACGTCTCAAAGATTAGAATTCAAAAGGTATTGGTGTCATAGTGTTGGAATGGCTAGCATATATATACTTTCCATTCATTACTAACTCTTTTTTTATAAGCATTAATATAAATGCTCTCAAAATAATCAAATACAGCTAGAATTTTTCTATTTTACAATTCGGGCCTGATTAAATTCAAAATTATGGTTCTTTTCTCAACGATGATGAACTATATTTGATTTTTCTTGTGGTCTAATATAACATTGATGTTCACACTCTTATTTTTATTGTTCTTCTGTCACTTGTCCATTGTAACTAAGAGGGTAATCACTGCAAAAGGATGAAATAAATTACACATATATAGCTTGTCCTTCAGAATGAAATAACCCTGAGAGGATATATTGTAACCTTACACCAAACATTAAAAAATATAATTGATTGTACCAAGCATTCTTGTTTTTTTAAAAGATTCTGAAATTTCCTCAATCAGCTCTGTCAAACCACACTGCTTTGCAAGGATTTTACAGTCATCTACATCTTCAAAATGTATATCAAGGCTACCTGTGAAAAATAGTAAGCCTAAATTTAATATATATATATGTTAGTAATACTTTATATGTATATCAATGTGATTATAATATTGAGATAACACATACACATGACAACCATATTAATGACCAGATAAAAAATGAATAAACATTAGAATTGAGCTCAAACATAAAAAGGTTAAGATAGATATGTTAGTTATATATAGATGTTATTATCTATTATGTTATTATATATGTTATGTTATTATATATGTTATGTTATTATATATGTTATGTTATTATATATGTTATGTTATTATATATGTTATGTTATTATATATGTTATGTTATTATATATGTTATGTTATTATATATGTTATGTTATTATATATAGACAGTTAAGATATGTTTAACAACATATTTGAGTGATTAACAAATCACAAAAATAATTTCTCAGTAAAATATTTAAAATTTGTGATTGAATTGGTATAAAATAAACCTCTAAAATTTCAGAGTTTTTATATGTTTAAAAACCACTTTGGTTGAATAAATTTTTCATGCAATGTGTATGAATTGCCATTTATTATCTTTTAGACAGCTGGGATTTTAATGAAGTTAGGTTAGACATGATCGACAGCTAGATTTCAACTGTGTCAAAAATTCTCAAGAATTAAATATAATATAATATATAAACCTCTAAAATATATACTAAAATATACTAACTAACGAGTTCAAATGTTTGTGTTCTAATCGATTCTGTCATTCTTATTTTCTCCAGACAATAGGAAAGAGACATTCTTTCAGGAGGGAAAGGAAAGCCTAATAAGATAGTAAGTATCAGAGGTGCCGGTATGATGAAAATATTGGGGAGCCTGCAGTTATCAGACATCCTATATATACAGGATTCAAGGATATAAGGGATTTATTGCATGGTGTCCTAAAAGTTTCGAATGGCCATACAAACAGAAACAGACATAAAAATAACATACTAGCCAAAACTTCCAGGTGGTACACCTAGTAATATAACCCTGGTGAGAACACTTAATTTGTGTGTATGCATACAGATTTTAAAAAAAAAGCGGGAAACTTCATATATTTTTCATTCAATTAACATCATTTTCAGTTTACAAAGAAATATGTTAGAATTCATATTATTCAATAGGAAGCTATTCAGTCCCTACCCTTTATAAAAACCATTTCATGGTCATTAAAAAATTACGGGATAAGGAAAACATGAAGTTGATAATAGATTTTATTTACATTTGAATAAAGTTGAAGTGAAAATGGACATTTTCTTGGGTTAGCTAAATATTATTAATGAGAGAAGAATGCTGTATTACAGTGGTTCTCAAACTTTTGTCACCCACTACTCCATTGCCCATTTCATGGTTCATCTGTGGCTCCCCTCCCCACCCGAATAGTTTAGTAGATATTTTCACTTATAAAAGAACTATTTCAAAGCATAAATGGACAATCAAATCAATGTTTCCAGCTCACAGTAACGTCTCTGACAAATGTTGACAACACCCCCTAGGAGCACTTAGGGAAACACTGTTGTATGAGGATAGTTTACTTGAATAGTAAAAAGAAGAAAAGAATATTGATATTCCCTAATTAATACTGTGTTTAAGTAAAAGGCAAAGTGAACGTGTTCAATTTTATAAGAATTCTATATTCTTATATGTACATTTCAGAACTTTATGAAGTTCCTTTTCAGTAGCAAAAGACAAGACACAAAAAAATTTTGGTACTGAAGAAGAAACTTCACACTGTTCCAAAATACATATAGCAGTCATTTCACAATATTTTGGGTACATCTACAGCTATATCTCTGTGTTGCCTACAAATCTTTATTCTTTCACCCAAGAGGCAATCTCTTTCTATTACTGGTGGTTATGTTTTTAATTTGTTCTAAAAGTGTGCTGAATTTTTATAGATAAATTTATGCTTTTAGTAGCATTAAGATGAAATGTATTATTTTTAAATTTGATTATCAATATCATAGCATTAAAAATTATACTACTTTTTTGAGCACAGAGAAAAAGCTCCAAGCCCATAAAATAAAAAATTGAGGAAATGTTGGCAGCAACAGAAGAGGATAAACAAGTGTTATATAAAGGGTATAGTAAACATCATGCCATTTGTAACACAGCATCTGTATTTAGGTACTACAAAGTAACTGAACAGTGCATGAAAAATAATCAAAAGATCTGTAAATGATTTTGGAGGTTTTAAAGAAAAGGGTGAATCTGAAGACATCAGTCAGAAATAGTGAATATGCCAATTATGAGTTTAATTTAGAAGCAGTAAATGAGGACATGGTTCAACTCATTGAAGCTGCTGAGGAAGAATCAACTTACAAAGATAACATTAGAAGCTATTGGAGTTGCTGAAAAAAAGATCCAGAATGCAAAGAACCTTGGAGTTGGTAGCTCAGAAATATTTTCTGAGAAAAATAAGCTTTTTCTTCTAACCCTTTAAGACTTTTTTTTCCAAACTGAGTACCACTCAGGTCTATCACCATCTATGGGTGATTTACTACCTTAGTGAGTTGTGCTGGAAGTGTAACTGTGTGTGTTCCTAACAGTCTGAATGCATATGTAGTATTGGGTTTGATTTTTCAGTGCCGCCATCTATATTTCAGAAGTGAAGTGAGTGATGTGTTATGATTGAATTACATTTGTGCTGTTTGTAGGTCTGTTGCTCTCTGTGGCGAGACTTTTTAAAGGGGAGATTGGCTCACATTTGCACCTTGAAGTTGGGAACCACAGAAAACCAACTTCAGCCGACCATTATTGTGGTGATGGTGGAGTTCGAACCCAGGACCTTGCGACGTGAGTCTGTCACTATGACCACTCGACCACCACAGCGGCAACACTTTAAGACTGGGAAATTTTCGAAAGCATGAATTTTTGTTACTATCTCACCTTTATGATGGTTCGAGCTCAGGCTTAATGGGATATAGGCTTGCAGATGATTGAGAAAATGGATAAAAATGCACCAGAATTTGAGAAAGTGGAGAAAAAAACATTTACATGTTATAAACAATTTTTTGACAAAAAAAGAAGTAAATAGACTATTCAATCTTGAATGGACAGCATTTTGAAAAAAAATCAAAATACCAAACTTTGTTATGCAAATAATCACACATTTATAAGAATAAACATTTTTTCAACATTATTTTCTTTCAGCTTAGTACCATTTGAATAGAACTGCCTTGTTTCTGATTCTCCGTTTTTTGCACATTTTGCTTGACATGATTTTGACTTATGGACATGTCATTATACATGAGTCAGGGAGTGGCTGTGATTGTAAAGAAAAGTTGGAATTTGACAGTCAAATACCGGTCGAACAGTCAGTATTTGTTTTACTGCCTTTGTGGGGAATCGAACCCATGTCCTCTCTCTCTTGCCAGGAGAGCACCCTAGACCACTAGACTGCAAAGGCAACAAATATCTTGATCTTTCCTTGGAGCTCACGTGCACTGAACGTTAAAAACCTTCGTATGGATAGCAGAAAGTGACATCACTCTTGGATAAGTTGCCATCTGGTGACAGTGTTAGCAATTGTGAGCTTTGGCTGAATTAGGTCTGACTGTCCATGCATGGTCCCATTTAGTGCACACAAGCTCCAAGGAAAGATTGAGATATTTGTTACATTTGTAGTCTAGTGGTCTAGAGACAGGCCCGGATTAACCATTAAGCAAAATAAGCATGTGCTTAGGGCATCAGGAAAAAGGAGGCACCACAAAAAGTTATTGAACTTTTTTTCATGTACAATTTCTCTCCAGCCTGAAGCATATGGCAAAAAATCATAGAATTTTCGATTTACTGTATAATTGAAAATCTTCATTAAAAGGATAGCACAAAAGCAAAAAAATTAATAATATTACAAACTAGAGATCACATTAATGCTGAATTTTCGGAATGAGATTTCATGCAATTTTCATGAAGTAAGCTTGGGCCTTCTTAACAGCATCATGGGGGCCCTTGGGTAAACTGATTTTCTGAGACCCCACCCCTCTCCCTCCTCCCTAGCTAAAAATACCTGCCTACCAATTTGCATACTAACTCTCGCAAATTTTAAACAGATCTAATTGTCATGAGGGCTGTGTTGAGAGAGATTAATTGCCTTGGTCTGTGTCAAAGAGATGCACGCATTAAGAGTAATAGATGACGGGAAATTGAAAATGTACAAATCCTTGTGAGTGGGGGGTTGGAATCAAAAAAACTGCATGATTTCAGGGGTGATGCAATGAATGGGTGATGATGAATTCAAGAGAATTATCTTATCATTAATTATTGTTACTTGTGCAAGCAGGTTCAGCACTCCTCTGGTATATAACTTTAACCAGTAAAATAACCCCAAAAACTCACTGCTGTGTTCTCGGCCTGATGAAATGCGTCATTTTCAAAAAAATTCTGGTTTTCTCTGCGAATCATTCAGTCCAGTACACTCATAGCTTGAAATTTTGCATAGAACGTTTTTTCCTAAATTTTTTTGCAATATTTGTAATTTTTTTCACCCCTGATTTGGTGCTCTGTGCATCACATAGGGCTACATAGGCTAGAGCCACCCTTTTTGGTTTGATCTAGAGCCCCTAGAATATAGGTTTAAAGAAACCTTAGGCCAGAATCACACTAAAAATTTTAGAAAAGTTCTTAAAACTTGAAAAATGCAACCAATCAGCATAACGGGCTAATTGGTTGTTTTTCAAGTTTTGTAAAATATCTTTTATCATACTTTTATAGCGTAATCCCAGCCTTAGTTTGATCCACCGTAGAAGTAAAATAAATGTATATTGCTACTCGAAACTGAGTCAAAGAAAATATACCCAATGAGTGTGGTTCACCAAGAATAAGGTACCTCTGAGTAATATTGGCCAAGCTAAAATTCAGTGGTTGCTTTTGAAACCGGTTCAAGAAATTCAAACAAGCAGTCGAGGGCTAAAATATCTTTAAAAAAACTTTTAATCCTAGTTTGTCTTTTTGGAAAATATGGAAGAAAAATTCCAAAAACTTCCAAAGATATTCCAAAAAACCCCTGGAGATATTATCAAAGACCACAAAGATTTCGACAGCTGGCAGATGCGAAGATAAACCCAGGAAAGAAAATTCAACTGCTCTTGCGGGAAATTGAACCCACGTCCTCTCATTTGCTGGGTGAGTGCCCTAGACTACAAAGCTAACGAATCCTCTTTCCTCACAGCTCATCTGCACTGAACGGGCCGTACATGGACAACTGTCAAAACCTTCGTAGTAATAGCAGAGAGTGACATCATCTTTGGATAAGTTGCCATCTGGTGGCAGTGCCAGAAATTGTGAGCTTTGCCCTGAATTAGGTCTGGCTGTCCATATACAGCCCTATTCATCAGGGCTGCAACTAGATGCTTGGTCAGCCGGGGCCAGCACACATTTTGGGCCCCCCCCCCCCTCATAATGTTGAAGGAGAGGTTTAAGAGTGAAATTTGCATCCCCTCCAGTCCGGCGCTCAGGGTACCAGACCTGCCTACACCTCCCTAGTTGCGGCCCTGCACATACACAAGCTCTAAGGAAAGAGAATTCATTGGCTTTGTGGTCTAGGACGCTCATCCGGCAAATGAGAGGAAAGGGGATTTCATTCCCCACAAGGGCAGTTGAATTTCCTTTCCTGGATTTATCTTCGCATCGGCCAGCTGCTGAAACTTTCATAGTATTAGCGGAGAAAGCCATCATCTTCAGCTATTATCAAAGACTTTGCAAGTAGGAAAAGAAAAGCGTTGGTGGGGGGACCTTCAACGTCCATGCTTAGAAATATTCACACCATAATTCTGCATTAGAGCCTTAGATCAGTTACTTCTGAAATATAAAATTTCATTAATTTTTTTTAAATTTATAAATTCAATATCGAGTAAAATATAATTGTAGGGACCGGGAGAAGGGGGCACAAAATCATTCAAGTGCTTAGGGCCTCCAAAGGTCTTAATCTGGCCCGGTCTAGGGCACTCTCCTGACAAGAGAGAGGACGCGGGTTCGATTCCCTGCGCAAGAGCAGTAGAATTTTCTCTCTTTCCTAAATATATCTTCACATCAGAAAGCTGTTAAAAACCTTTGTATGGATAGCAGAGAGTGACATCATTCTCAGTCCACATTAGTTCAGATAATTGGGGCTCTACTGTATTTTTTTATGCAGGGGTGGTTTAAGCGAGGATGCAAGAGGTGCGGTCTACCCAGGTGGCAGGTTGTAAGGGACGGCAGCTTGGAGTATTACCTGGAGCGTAAGTAATTTTCTTCTAAAAAACAAAATAGGGTTTCCCCAGGGTTCCCTACATTACAGCCCTGTCAGCCTCCCACTAGGGTTGTCTTTAGGGGCAACACATGAGGCTTTGCACTCAGGCAGTGGGTAAGCTCAAGCCATCCATTTTTATTTGCCCATATTGTTATTCATTTCATCTCTAGTTAAAAACATCTAATTATTGACCAAAAATGCAACATTTGTTAATGCTAATATTTAAAAAAAAATGGAGAGAGGGCAAGCTTCTGGTTTTTTGAAGCTGGCTTTTTATTTTAGAATCAGTTTTGCTTTCATTTGAAAATGTCCTTTAGCATTAACGAAAGGTTATTTTAACCCTTTAACTATGCAAATAGTCCAACATATGCCTCTCAGTATGCACAGAAGTAAAATTCCTCTGTTTTCCGAAGTATTGCAAACTATCAGAAAGTGATTTAGCAGGTTAAATGAAAGATATTTCTGTTTTTCTTACCAAAACGTTTTTAGTAAAATACAATAATTTTCAGTTTAAAAAATCTGAAAATGTGCCTCTGGGAATAATTGGAGGTTAATTGGTTATTTCAGTAAATAAAAATTATAAATAAGTTCATGATATTATGAAAAATATTAAAATTTCAAGTCACTGCTTTTCCACCATCAGCTATTTAGATGAGAACGGTTCAATAGTTAAAGTTGAATAAGTCATAATTTTTGGAGTCTCTCTCTCTCTCTCTATATATATATATAACTTTGAAAAGTTAAAATTAAACTCATTTAAGTATATATAAACTTTTTGTAAACTGTCATTATTGAAACAGTGAAATTATAGCGTAAACGTATTCATTTATTGTTACAGGCGTGATTGATATATTTAAGTTAGTTGTTATATATGCTGATTTAGTTAAAATCTATGCCAAGAAATTTAATTATCATAAAGAAGGCAGAGTGTTTAGGAACTTTTGACATTAAAAATTGATTATGTAATACTTACCAGTATAGAGATACTGCAAAATGCTCCTGAAGGCAGGAACAGTAACCTGGAAATAGATTTCATATGGGTCACAAGAAGTTGTAAAATAACACATTTATTAGTTTGATGACCAAAGATGCAAATGAAGTGATGCTCGTTCGTGATGTAAACAGCGTGCACCGAGTTTGCTATAAAAACTATTGTAAGCACAGTGTGCACGGAATCGGAGTAGAAATATAACTGGTTGTAATTGAATGCACGCGTATGTATCTCAACGTAAATGATCGATGTTTTAGTTTGTGTACTTGCACAAGCTGCAAGTTTAAAATTAATTATTATTAGATCATTTAGGATCCTTACATCACTCAGACATCTTAATGGCAATGAGGCTGTTGGAGTAATTTGAACCCGGAAATTAAATTTGAAGATGTCTAAAAATTCTGAATTTCCTGAAGTAAATTTGAAAATGGAGCAGCCTGAATCTCAAAAAAACCAATTTGCAGTTGGAGCCGTTTAATGATGCTGATGATGAATGGTCTACATATGTCAAATGCTTGGAGATGTTTTTTGAAGCAACTGATACACCGGTTGATAAATATGTTCCCATGATGCTAACTTTGTTGCTGAGCAAAACTTATACATTTCTGCAGAACTTGATGACTCCTGCAAAGCTGAAGGATGAGTCATTTCAAGAACTGGTTGCGGTTTTACAAGCACAGCTTTCACCTCCTCCATTACTCATACGGAAATATTTCGATTTCACAAGCGGAATCAATGTGTCGGGGAGACAATTGCGAATTACAGTGCATTGTTAAAAAAATTGGCGGAATATTGTCAATTTGGAAACTATTTAATGGACAGTCTTTGTGATCGATTTGTGTGGGTTTGAATAATGATTCAATCCAAAAGCGACTAATGAGCGAAGATAAACTGACTTATGCCAATGCCGTGAAAATTGCGACAGTGATGGAAACTGAAGCAAAGGATACTGCTGAATTACAGGAGAAGTCTGTCTCTAATGTGCATCGAATTGTGATACCTAAAACTGTTTCCAAGAAAAAGCTTAATGAAAATGCGCCTAAGAAAGCTCAACAAAGATGTAGGTGCTTTTGTTGTTCTAGCAAATTTCATTATGCTAATAGCTGTCTAGATAAAAATTCATTTGTCATAAATGTCATCTTAAAAGCCATATTGCTAGACATTGTAGGACAAAACAGACAAAAATGTATAAAGTCAATGAAAATTCTGTTCATACATTGCGTATGGCTGATATGCTTGAAAATTGATTGGAAAATTGTTTTGAAAGTTGAACTTGACGGTAAGAAAGTTGAAATGCAATTGGACATGGGTACTTGCGTATCCATTGAGCCATTGCCATTAAGCATGTATAAATGACTTTGTTTTAAACATAAAATTCGTGAAAGTCAAATGTGTTGCTGAAAACCTTTTGCGGAAAGATTCTTAAACCTGCAGGTGAAGTTTCTGTGAAAGTTAAATATTATGATCAAGAGAAAATCCAAAAGTTATATTTAGTTGACCGAGGTGTCAATCCAATATTTGGATTAGATTGGTTCTCGAATTTCAAATTGAATTGGGAGGAAATTCATAACATCAATGATGTGAAGAATAGTCAAATGTAAAAGCGAAAATGCGGAAGTTTTACACATTTTGTCAGATTATGCCGATATTTTTGAAAATGTTATTGGTAAATTCAAGGTAACCAAGGCGAGACTATATTTGAAAGATAATGTGAAAGCAAAGTTTTATAAGCCTCGCCCAGAGCTATATGTGTTAACAAAACCTTTAGAGGCTGAGTTGAAGTGCTTACAAAATTTGGATATTATTGAACCGGTAAATTCTAGTGAATGGGCTACCCTGATCGTACCAGTTATTGAAACTGATGGATCGATATGAATATGTGGCAATTTCAAAATGACTATTAATCCAGTGCTGGAAGATGATGATTACCCTTTGCCACGTTTAGAAGATATTTTTGCAAAATTGAGTGATGGCAAAAATTTTAGTAAAATTTATTTGGCTCAAGCTTATCTTCATATGGAAATTGATGAATGCGATCATGAACTACTAACTTTGAATACTCCAAAAGGCCTGCTTCAGTGTAAACGATTAGTGTTTGGTATTAAAACCACACCAAGTATTTGGCAACGTGCCATGGAAAATGTTTTGAAAGATATTCCTGGAGTGGATGTTTATCTAGATGATATTAAAATTGTCTGGCCTACAGTGGCTGTTCATAATCAAAAGTTGAGAGAAGTGTTGAAACGATTGAGTGGACATGGATTACGTGTAAATTTATCCAAAAGTGAATTTTTAGTTGATAAAATCTATTATTGTGGACATGTGATCGATAAAAACGGCTTGCACCAAAGCCAAAAAAAGGTTAAAGTCATACTTGATGCTCCTCAACCAAAAAATGCAAGCGAATTAAAATCGTTCTTGGGATTAGTTAGCTACTATAGGCGATTTATGCCGAATTTAGCATCTACACTTTATCCTTTGAATTAACTTACGAAAAAAAATGTAGTTTTAAATGGTCCAAAGAGTGTACAAGAACTTTTGAAGCTGTTAAAAAACAAGTTTCCTCGGACCAGGTTTTGATGCCATATAATCCTGAATTATCGATTGTGTTAGCTACTGATGCATCGCCTGATGGCTTAGGGGCAGTTATCTCACATATTTTGGAAGATGGATCGGAGCGTCCGAACTCTTTTGCATCAAGAACTTTAAATTGTACAGAATGTAATTATTTGCAAATTGATAAAGAAGCGTCAGCGATAGTTTGGGGAATCAAGAAATTTCATTTATATTTATATGCAAGATTTTTCACACTCCTGACGGATCATAAACCATTGTTATATATTTTTGGGCCTAAACAAGGACTTCCTGTTCTTAATGCGACTCGTCTGCTCAATTATGCATTGTTTCTAAGTGCTTTCAACTATGATATTAAATATCGTGAAACTGGAAAACACAGTAATGCTGATGCTTTATCCAGATTACCAATAAATGTGAATGAAAATTTTACATGTGATTCAACTGATGTATTTCAAGTTACACAGCTTGAAATGATGCTGATCACTGCTCATGAGATTGCACAAGCAACGAAATCAGATGCTGATGTCAAAATTTTGTATCAGCGTTTGAGATCTGGTGAAAGTCTTGGACGAGTAGCTCAAGGACAAGATGATGAGTACAGTTTAAAAGATGGTGTTATTTCCTATGGTCATAAAATTGTGATTCCAAAAAAATATCAACAAACTGTATTAAAAGAACTTCATTGAGGGCATTTTGGTGTTGTCAAAATGAAAGCCTTAGCTAGATCGTACATGTAGAGGAATGGAATAGATCAAGATATTGAGGATCTGGCTCAGAATTGTACCAGGTATTCACAATATACTAAAAATCCACCAAAAGCTTGTCACTCGTGGGAATGGCCTTCACGACCTTGGGATCGTATACATATAGATTTTGCAGGTTCATTTTTTGGTGAAATGTATTTACTTGTGATAGATGCATATTCAAAATGACCTGAAGTATTTCGTATGAAAACTGTAACTAGTAATGGCACTTTATTGAGACGTTAAAATCATTATTTAGTCATTATGGACTACCTAATACTTTGGTATCTGACAATGGACCTCAGTTGGTGTAGCATGAATTTGAAAATTTCCTGAAAAGTAATGGTGTTTACCATATTAGAACCTCACCGTACCATCCTAGTTCAAATGGTCAAATTGAAAATTTTGTACAAACTTTCAAAGCTGCCATGAACCGTTCACGATTTGAACAGGGTAGTACAAAATCGAAACTTGAATCATTCCTAATGCAGTATAGGAAAATGCCACACATGATGACAAAAGTATCTCCAGCAATGTTATTTTTGAACTGTGATATTCGAACATGCTTGGACTTGTTCTGTCCCCAAGAACATGTCGAAAATAAATTGGATAATAGAAACATAAATCAAGAATTCAAAATTGGACAAAATGTTGCAGTGAGAAATTATGGGAGACCTGAACAACCCAAGTGGACTGTTGGAAAAGTGGTGGAATGACAAGGATTATTAAATTATTGTGCAGCTGTTTGTGATGATATATACCATCGACATGTGCATCAAATACGAAATATTGGTGATAATGTTCCTCTAACTAAATCTTCTGTTCTAGAATATTTTTCAGGTAGTCAACCCCTAGTGTCAAACCTGCCGATAGAAGATAAAGACAATGCAGAGAATTCTCTTGTAAAAAGGACTAGTTCGACGGAAGATCCAGGTCTTTGACCAGTGCCACGCCAAACTTCAGAGCTGAATGAAATTCCTGAACCGGTTGTCGCAGCGTCCAGCCCAGAACCAGAATGGATTCCAAGATGAAGTAAAAGGCAAGACCCCACTGGACAGACTGAACTACACTTCATTTATGAAGGGAGGAACTGTGATGACCAAAGATGCAAATGAAGTAGTGCTCGTTCGTGACGTAAACAGCATGCGCCGAGTTTGCTATAAAAACTATTGTAAGAACAGTGTGTGCGAGGAATTATAATTGAACTAGAACTATAACTGGTTGCTGTAATCGAATGTGCACATATGTATCTCAACTTAAATGATCGATGTTTTAGTTTGTGAACTTGCAAGCTGCAAGTTTAAAATAATATAGTTGCATTAAAATTAATTATTGTTAGATCATTTCAGATTCTTACATCACTCGGACATCTTAATTAGGTCTTAATAAGCATGGCCGTATTGGGGGGACCTGGGGTTCTGCCCCCTCCCCAAAATGTGAGAAAATGACTGAAAAAAGATGTCCAAATCTATTGTTCTATCACTTTGGTCCCCTTCCAAACAAAATTTCTGGCTATGGGCCTGTTAATAAGGGGTTTTCTTTAACCTTCTTTTTGGTAGAAGCTTTTCAAAATGTTCAAATCTGCCATGGCATTTTCCGGCCATACCTTTTTCTAATCCTCACATTTGCTGTGTACCTCTTTTCAGCAGGAATATATCAACACGCTCACAAAACTAGTTTCTTTCCCCCAAAATTCCCCCCATTGCACCCTGAGTGGCAAGCAGGAACTCCCCCTCTTATGGTGTCCCTTTGGGGCTGCTTCACAAGAGCAGAAAAATATACTCGAGGAATGAGTGCATATTTTATTGTGTGCTTTCAACAAGCTTTATATTCAAGTACTGCATACAACAGGATATAAACATTTCCAAGCCATAAAAGAATACAATGGCTTCTGTAGAATGCTGCATACTTTGTTAATTGACAACTATAATTGTAAGTTGTTTATTAATTCTAAAAATGGCGGGAAAAGGGTTTTGTACTATATGCCTGTTTTTTTTCCAGACATAGGAACTTTTGGCTATTTCCGAGAAATACAAAAGTAACACACAAATTACACACAAGTAATTCCCTTGAAGGGGAAAAAATTATTTCAAATAGTTGCAGCTTTCCATACGACGGGCTTCTCAATTTTTTTCTAGTTTTCCTTTTTGTCACTCAGACATGATTGACAAAATAATTTTTTATTGTCATGATCCTAAGACAATAATATTTGTTAAATGTAACTAAATTATAAAGGGGGAAATATAAATTCGGCCAACAATAGGATCATTTTGTAAGGGCTTCAAAAAAATTTTTTTTATCTGACACCAGAGTCAAGACTATTTATGCATTCTAAATTTCAAATTTACAGCTCCATCAATATATGTATAAATATATTCACACAAAGAAAAATATAGAAAATTCTGAAAATAAGAAATGTACAAAGAAAAAGGATAAAAAATAGAATGCATACAGCACAAAAAAAGTACAATGGTGTCTCGAGTTTTGACTTTACTATATAGTTTCATTGATTTCCCTTTCCCTTCATCCCTGAAAATTGACATTGCAGTTCATTATAGGAGATCAGTACAGCAACAGCCGAGAGAGTATTTGTTTTCTCCCCATTACTCGGCTGATTGTACTCAAAGGAACAAGAAAAATAATAATAAATAAAAAATAAAAATCAGAGCGTTTGAATTTGCAAAATCCATGTAATTATAAAGAATATACAATTTACGCCTCCTTGATGGTTGCCACAATGTAGATCAATAAATAACGAAATTTAAAGGCAGCCAAAAGCCAAAGCTACGAATTCCGAACGAAAGGCAATTGTGTACTCTGAGTGAGGATGAATTTGTTTAAGTCAACATGGAGTAGTGTTTCTCTAGCAGGATCCAGCATCTAAAATGCAGTCGGGGGATTCCAGCTCAGTTTTTTAAAGAAACTCAGATCCTTGAAGGAAAACAAGATTGAATCAGATGACAACAAGATCTTAGCCGATACATGCTGAAGAAATTTTTATCACTACAAGTACAGAATGAAGAACATTTAAAAAAAATCAAATTTTAATAAGTTTTTGTAAAAAAACATATTTCATTACATTATTTGCAACAATATCGAAGAATAATTTACACTTGGTATTTCTATGAGAAAATAAGTATGTCACGATAGAGATTAATTCAAGTATAATAAGTAACTGGCACCCATTACTAAACATTGTTTCAGGCTTGGAGCATCATTAGAAAAATATGAAAAAAAAAATTCCCTTTCTCCCCAGATAACTTTGTTTTTGCCTGCACCGAAACCTTTGGTGAGAACTCATTTCTACATACTGATGTGTTCTTTTAATATCAATTAATAATAATTAATTTTTTATGAGTTTTATTTCGATTACTTATTCTAACTTACACTTTTGTTTAAATTGCTCATATTTTCATGAGATTTCAGTCCAGGGAAATTTCTGGGAATCTGATCACTCTGATTCTATATTTTTTGGGATGATAAAAACCCAGGAAGCATTAAGCCTTAGTTATAAAAGTGCTGGATCTCAAAATATTAAAAAAAATCTCTTTAAATCATTATTGTTTCAGCAAAGTTCAGGTGAATTCATTCTAAGTCAAAGGCATACACATAATTTTTGTCAAAGGGGTATATTCATCAACTTTTTTTCTTCTGAAGAGAGAGGGTTAACTTCTACTGCAAAAAAAAATAGTAAGATGTCAGGGCGATATGATCGAAGTCTTCAAAATTTTCAATGGGATGGATAGGATGGACCACAAATTATTAGTACACCGTCAATTGACTGCTTTTACAAGGGGACACCAGTATCGATTGGTAAGGAACAATGCAAGGTTATGGTGTTGCAGGGGGGGGGGAATTTTTCACTAATAGGGTTGTTAATAAATGGAATAGCTTACCCTCAGAGGTAGTAAATTGTAACACAATTGACACGTTAAAAAAGAAATACGATAAACATGTTGGGGTAAATCGAGAAGTTATACATACGTAGAATTAGACAATCATAAGTATTCTTATGGGTATTGTATAATATTTCATAATGTATATATATTGTTTGTAATTACATTTTTAATTGGGTTGCTGTATTTTTGAAATACTCGTATATGGCATCCATATTTATTATGGATGTCCTCTTAGGGTATTATTTATTAGGACATCTTTTTCTCAGCCACCTCGGTGGGCATTTTGACTGTTGTGGCATTGTATTTGTATTTACACCTATGTATACAAGGTCTCACATGTCTTTCAAAAGTGATAAAAAATTCTAATGTGTTGATCATTTAGTCTATTTACTGCAAAAATTGAGTTCATCAAATTTTAAACTAATGCTTCTCTTCTCGATGGTTTAATAAAGTTCCTTGAATAAGTAAGACAAAAAAAGAGTTTCTGCAGTCTCCTATCCCTCTCCACTGACAATCTAGTGTGCCCCACTGAGCGTAGATCCTAAGTAATAGGTACAGATTACATACTATGTGCTATGGAATGGGTGATAAATCCGGTAAGGAAAAAGTTTACTCAACATGATAAACTAATCATTCTAACTTAATTTTTTATTCAAAGGTTAGACTGAATTGTAAGGTGATGTAGAATTCGAAATTATTTTAATATTGTGCTAATAATAATGCGCTAATTGGTCATCTTGCTCCATGACTAAATCCTGGTTTTGGAAACACAACTTTGCTTATAATATAAATTGGACTCTAAATTAAACAGCAAAAGCCCGGATAAAACACATCATTCTTTTCAGTATTTCTTCTTTTATGTAGAACAGCCTTCTCCTGCAAAACGTTTTGCAAAATACAGTTTCCAGAAAAGAACGGTATCTGTTATTAAGAAGGTAGGATTGAAGAATAATTTCATTATGCATTATAAGACATTTTTTAGCCATACAATATTGACGATATATTCCCACATGGAGCTTAAGAAACAGAATTTGCAGTGCATAAAATTTTGTTATGAATGTTGATTGTCATCAGAATAACTTCTGTATCAAATATTACTTCTGTATGAACAAGGGGACACCAGTATCAAGTGGTAAGGGAGAATTCTAGGTTGTGGAGTCGCAGGAAGTTTTTCCTCTAAAACGGTTGTGAATGAATGGACTAGCTTACCTCTGGGGTTCATGAATTCCAACATGATTGACAGGTTTAAAAAGAAACATGATAAATGTATTGGGATAAATCGAGAAGCTATCCATACTTAGATGAAACCATAATTTTTTATGTGCAGTATGTATATTTACATTTTATGATAATTATTGGTTTTTTATTGTTCTTATTGGGTTGCAGTATTTTTTTTTTTGAGACAAGGTGACTTGAGGATGTCTCAACAACGTGATTTACCGGAATCCATGGCATGGCGTGTTATAGGCAGACTGGAATCCGGGCAAACACAACATAGTGTCGCGGACGCTGTTGGAGTCACCAGAAGTGTTGTTGCAAGGCTGTGGAATCGATTCCAAGAAACAGGAAATGTTAGACGTCGACCAGGGCAAGGTCCGCCACGCGCCACTACAGCAACTGATGACCGGTATATACGGTTAACACTTAACAGCCCGTCGAAACAGAACAGAGAATGCTATGCAGCTGCAAAGACGGTTGCTCTTGGCAACAGGACAAAGGGTGTCCAGCCAAACAGTACTTAATCAGCTTCATGAGGGAGGGCTCTATGCACGTAGGCCAATGGTCTGCATTCCGTTGACCCCACGCCACCGTGCAGCCCGAAGAAGATGGACTGCTGAACATCGAGATTGGGAGCAACAGGATTGGAGCCAAATGCTGTTTACAGACGAGTCCCGATTCAGTCTGGAGTGTGACACCCGACGTGTTCTGGTATGGAGGGACAGGGGCACTCGAAATAACCCCGCATTCGTTCGTGAAAGGTCACAATACAGACGAGCTGGTTGGATGGTATGGGGTGGAATCAGCATAGGCGGACATACGGACCTGCATATCATTCGGAATGGCACTTTGACGGCCCGAAGGTATGCAGACGAGATACTGGACCTCATCTCATCCCTTACGCTGGAGCCATTGGAGATTTCTTTGTTTTCCAGGATGATAATGCCCGACCGCATAGAGCTCATTTGGTGGAGAACATGCTTGAAGCTAAAACAATACAGCGTATGGAATGGCCAGCGTGCTCTCCTGACCTGAATCGAATCGAGCATGTTTGGGACATGCTTGGACGACGCATTGCTGCGCGACCAAGGCTGCCTGTTACTGTCCGAGACTTGCAGATTGCACTTCTTGAGGAGTGAAACAGTATTCCCTAAAGTCTGATCGATAACCTCATCGCATCCATGGCAAACAGGTGTGCAGCAGTCTTAGCTGTTCGAGGAGACCACACGCCCTATTAAAACTCATGCATCATGTCTAAACAGTACTTTTTTTTATCGTTTACATGTAACCAAATTGTTGCCCTAAATCATCTTTTCATGTTTTTTCCATATTTTCAAAGAATTAAAGCTTAATTCCAAATTTTTTTACGTCTTTTTTCTGTATTGCGCATTGATACGCGTGTACTATCCATTGTATGCCAATACGTGGCTGTCTCGCACGGTTTTCTTCACTTTTTTGCTTGCTCCCCTAATTGTTTTGAGCAGCTATATTTTATTAGCTGGTTCACATTTTCTTGCAATTTTTGTATGATCAACAATTTTTAAAATTGTAATTTTATTTTAAAATAAAGGGTGTTGGAGGACTGAGAGTATACGTTGGCAGTATAGGCTTACCTCCCATCAGAAACTATTCCATTTTTTAAACAAAATATGCAAGTAGTACCCCCACCGGGTAAAAACCCAAGCATCAGTCATGTTAAAATAGTTTTATTTAAACAAATCTGTTGTTTTCTGTTAGGCAAATTTTTTTCAAATTGATTTATTATATTCATCAACTGTTTGCTTTAGAGTTTTATTTTGATTGCACAAGAGTGTGCAGCTGCATCAATTTTGTCCTTTAAGATACCTATTTTTATTTTTACTTCTTTGCCCCCTCTTCAGGGCCGGATTAATCATTAAACAAAATAATCACATGCTTAGGGCATCAGGAAAAAGGGGGCACCAGAAAAAATAATTTTTTTTAATATAATTTTTTTCCAGCATGAAACATCCGCCACAAAATCATAGAATTTTGGATTGATTGTATAGTTGAAGACTTTCATTAAAAGGATGGCACAAATGCAGAAAAATTAATAATATTGCAAACTAGGGATCACGTTAATGCTGAGTTTTTGGAATAAGATTTCATGCAGTTTTCATAAAGTAAGCTTCGGCTTTCTTAGCAGCATCATGGGGCCCGCCCTTGGGTAAACTGATTTTTTGAGGACTCCCCACCACTATCTGCTAAGAATACCTGCCTACCGATTTGCATACTGACTGTCGCAAATTGTGAACGGATCTAATTGTCATGAGGGCTGTGTTGAGAGAGCCTAATTGCTTCTAGTTGTGTCCGGGTGAGACCTACGCATTAAAAGTAAGATATGATGGGAACTTGAAAATATTCAAATCTTTGTGAGAAGAGGGATCATCTGCATTGTTTCAGCTGTGTTTTCAGACTGATGAAATGCATCAAAAATTGTGGTTTTCTCTGCAAATCACTCAGTCCTCCAGACCAACTGTGGCCCCTACTTTCTGCCATTAGGGCAGTGTTTCTCAACCGCCAAGCCGCAGCCAGGTACCGGGCTTTGAGTAGTTTATTGCTTCATTTATTTCCTAGTAATCATTTGTATAGCCAGGCCTTCCAGTCACGAAAAAGAAATCAATCGGGTTGCAGGGTTCTAAAGGTTGATAACCACTGCCCTAGGGGATATAAGCTTGTCTCAGGAGACGCTGCCTTTTCAGTTTCATCCAGAGCTTCTAGAACAGCAGTTCTCAATCTTTTTTGACTCATGGAGCCCTTTTGAGTAAAAAAATTCTATGGCAGAGCCCAGTAGGCCAATTTTTTCATTATTCATCAAAGTTACTGATTTATTTTTAAATATTTAAAAATACTTATAATTATTTAAATTTTACTGTTTTCTTTATTTTACTCGAGTGGCTGTGGAGCCCCTGGAGAATGTACAAGGAGTTCTAAGGGCTCCGTGGAGCACCGGTTGAGAACTTTGCTCTAGAACATAGTTCCCCAAACTTTCATTCCATCGCCCCCCTCCTCAAACAATTTTTCTCTCATCGCCCCCAACTCAAGTGCACCCATATGATCCTATGTTATATTCGAACCTTCTATCACCCCTCTGGACCATAGGTGGAGATAGACTTGGAAGTCTGAGGGGCACGGTCATTATTGCTGGGGGGGCACAACGATGATGATGTCAATTCATCTATACATATATGCATTAGATCAGTCGACTTCCCCTTTGATGCTGGGGGTCCCCACACCCCCCCCCCATATCTCTGCCCATGCTCTGGACCATACCATCGCCCACTTTAGGGAACACTACTCTAGAATATAGGTATGAAGACACCTTAGGCCGGCATCACACTATAAAAGTTTTAGAGAAGTTCTTAAAATTTGAAAAATGCAACTAATCAGCATATTGGGATTGTTGGTTGTTTTTTCAAATTTTGTAAAAGATCTTTTATCAAATTTTTATAGTGTAATCCCAGCCTTAGTTTGATCCACTAATAAGTAAAAGAAATGCTAACAAATGTATATTGCAACTGGAAAATGTATCAGAAAGAAAAGGCACCCAATGCCTGTGGTTCACCAACAATAAGGTACCTCTGAGTAATATTGGCCATGCTAAGATTCAGTGGTTGTTTTCGAAGCCAGTTCATGAAATCTGCACAAACAAGCAGTCGATGGTAAAAATATCTTTAAAAAAAATTTTCATCTAACGTCTGTCTTTTTGGAAAATATTAAAGAAACATTCCGAAAACTTCCAAAGATATTTCCAAAAAAGAATTCAAGAGATATTATCAATGACTCTGCAAGTAGAGAAAAAAAAAAGAAGAGGAAAGAGATTTGTCTGTGCTTAGAAATATTCACATCATAATTCTGCCTTAGATTAGTTACTTCTGAAGTATAAAATTTGGTTATGATTCATAAAATATTTAAACTTTGCTTTATCATTATCCCTTGCTCTATTAAGGTTAGAAAATCTATACCATAATATATGAGGATCATTTCAAAAATAACAGTTGATTGGTTATAAACGAGAAGAAATGTGTGAGAGAGATAAAAATGTATTTATCAATGGTTTCAAGCACATATGTGAGAAATCTTCACTATGACCAAGAGGTCAGGAGCTGCCCAAAGTGATGAATCAAAAAAAAGAAGAGAGGAGGTGGAAAGACACACAGAGACAGACAGTCAGGAGAACTTGAGTTGAGGAGGTGAGCTGCTAGCTCGGAAAAAGAAAGGAGTGTGGAATGTTCGGTCCCCAGCTTTGCGATTGTTATGAGGATAATATATATATATAATGTGAGATGTATATATGTATATAAGAAGTCTATTTTTAATCAAGAATAAAATTTAGGAATACCCAAAAGGCTCGTGGATTTTGACGAGTTGCTAGTTTTTGTCTCCTTGATATGGCATGATGAGTAAACTAATGGCTGCGCTAATGACAACATACATATCTGTACCCTTTTCTTAGCCATACTGCAATCTGTGATATAATGCCTGTGTGTGTTTTATGTGGAATGCAGGGGTTTGTTGTAACAAAGGTTGACTGTAATAATGAAATTTCATGTTGCAGACTGGAAACATTCTATACAATGAAACCTTGCTACAGCGATACTTGATATAAAGATAAATCTCTCTATAATGATATTTTCTCAATTCTTGTTTGGAATCAACTATAGTCTAATGTTAAATTTGTCCAGATACAACAATTTTCTTTTTTTAAATAAATCTCTCTATAAAAATATTTTGGAAGCTACTACAATGATATTTTATTATATCTTGATCAAAATCGCCTTCAATATATTTTTAAGCTTGTCACAAAATTTAGAGAAAACTTAGTCGAGTACAATTTTGTTTGAATGGAAATTTAAAACTTTTTAACCTGTTCATATGAAATTTGGTTTCAACAGGATGATATTAATTTTAATTGAATCCATTGTGTTTTATACCAATGATGATCAGGGGATCTGTGAAATCAGTCAATGATTGAAAAAGATGTAGTGATTCTTTGAGATGCACTGGACTAAAAAAATAGATTTTAAAATCTGCCCTCTTTTCTTTCTTTTTTGCAAATTATAAATAATGCAAATAATTATTTGCATTATTTATAATTTTTGCAATGATAAACAATAAAAGAAGACGAAAATACATGTAATCAACATTCTTTAAATGAAATCTTGATGAAGGAAATTGATACATGATTATTGAATGACCATTTTTATAACACCAATTTTAAGACAAACTGACTTACCAAAAGCATTTTTATTGATGTCAGGTGACAACTTGGGTTTTTTGGTTTTTCTGGGGACATACATATTTTGCACCACATGATCATCGAAAGCATTAATGAAGCTGTTGGTATTGTTACTTTTTTGTGTAGCACATAAAAGTTTAATACAATAAACACTTTTACAGAAGCAAAACATCAAATTGAATTTTATCATTTAGGCTAAATAATTAACAACAATTTTTTGTGACAAATTGATACTTATGAGTGGATTTTCTGGTAGTACTAACAATGACAATTTAAAAGAGATGTCAACAACAGCATAGATTTGGTGGCACATGATGACAATGCTGATTCTGGATACAATGATAATCTCTCTACAAGGATATTTTTTTCTTGGTCTATCTGCAGAGTATCATTGTAACAGGATTTTACTATATTTTTAAAAAATTTCAAAAACACTCACTTTTACACATTCAGAAACCTGATTATTTTTTATGATTAAAAGATAATGAAAAATACGCTAATCCAGCACATATCAGACCAGAGTGTACCAGATTATCGAAATCGCCTGATTGCTGAAAGTCAATTGAAAAAGCATTAAAGTAATATAAACTTCTGCACAAACATACAATGACATGCTTTTCTATGCTCACAGGAAAACCCGACTAAAAAACGGCGGACTACTGGATGGGCTGGATTATTGAGTCAACTGCATGTAATTCTTCTCACCTCTATCTCACAAGTTACTCAAATTGTCATTCTGTGATTTTGATGCAAATTCATGTGTATTCAATTTAATTCCTTATCTAGTCAACAGATAACTTTTACATATTGCATAATTGAAATGTTTGATATATAATTACTATGTTAATTAGCTATGACCCAAAATCATTTTTTAGGTACATCAATAATGGATGTAAGGGAGCAGTTGTCCTCCTCTCAATAGGGGAGTCTAGGGTAGAGAGCAGTGTAGGTATGTGTAGTGCTTTCAATGAGTTTTTCACATTTCAATAGAGAATACAATATTCAATGTACGGGTGTTGCCTGGATTAATAAAATCCTCAACAATATTCAAGTGGAAGATGTGGAGGTCCTAAATCTTGTAAAAAATGTATGTGCGAGCAAAGCACCAGGACCAGATTATATCTATCCCAGGGTCCTCAGGGAATGTGCTAATGATTTATTGGGGCCAGTTGCACAGATTTACAGGAGTAGTGTTGATGAAGGTATCATCCCAAGGGATTGGAAGCTTGCTAATGTTGTTCCGATATTTAAAAAGGGTAGTAGAAAAGCTGTGTTCAATTATCGTCTAGTGAGTTCGACAAGCTCCCTCTCTAAAATTTTTATCAAAAAGCAATTGGTGAAGTGGCTAGACGAGAATAATGTATCGTTGGATAATAAGCATGGGCTCAGGAAGGGGAAGTCATGCGTAACTAACCTCCTTTGCTTCTATGATCACATGACTAAGGCCAGTGCCATCTTAATGTATGGGTCCATCCGGGCACAGCCAGGGGCCTTAAGAGAACAGGGGCCTCACAAAAGTGAGAGAGATCTGTTTGAAATTTTCTAGAATTTGTCAGGTAGGGCCTCAGAAAAACCACTTGGCCCATGATGCTCTTAAAATGGCCCTGACTAAGGCTTTGGGTAAGGGCAAAAATGTAGATGTTGTTTACCTTGATTTCCAGAAGACATTCGATCGTGTCCAACATGGTAAACTCTTGAAGCGTTTACATGAGATTGGAATTGGGGGCAACTTGCTGAATTGGATAGAATCGTGGTTAAGAGATTGGTTGCAACAAGCTATGGTGAACGGGGAATTCTTTGGTTGGACAGACGTCACAAGTGGAGTTCCTCAGGGAAGTGTCCTTGGCACCATACTTTTTTCACTTTTTATCGATAAACTCGATCAGGGTATCGATGGGATCACTAGCAAATTCGCAGATGATGTGAAGCTAATGGGGGTAATCGGGAATGAAAGCGATAGGGAGTTGCTCCAGACCAACTTAAACAGGATTGGAACATGGGCAAATGAATGGAGCATGATGTTTAACACATGATAAGTGCATGGGTGCTCATTTTGGTTCAAACAACCCATGTTTCACTTGCTAGGTGAATGTGGTGTCATTATCCCGGATGCAACTAGCGTGACCAATTTGGGAATTCTCATTGACGAGCGGCTTAAGTTTCATTTTCAAAAAGGTCTTTTTGTGTTCGCTTAAAGTCATTCTTCCGCTTTTCCTAGGCTTAGTTCGTCCTGGACTAGAGTATGCTGTAAGGTTTTGGAGACCATACCTACAGAGGGACATAGACTTGTTGAAGGGGTGCAGAGAAGAGCTAGGTGTATCCTTATTGGCACACAGGGCTTGAGTTATGAAGAGAGACTTCATTTTTTGAATATGTTTACACTGGATGAACACAGGTGTCTGGGCGATATGATCAAAGTGTTTAAAATTTTGGACATGGTAACGGTATGTACAGGATGGACCATGATTTATTAATTCCCCATCAATCAACTGCTTTTACAAGGGGACACCTGTATCGTTTGGTAAGGGACAATTCTAGGTTATTGTGTTGCAGGGAATTTTTCTCTAATAGAGTTGTCAATAAATGGAATAGCTTACCCCCGGGGGTAGTAAATTCTAATACAATTGACATGTTTGAAAAGAAATACGATAACTATGTTGGGGTAAATCTAGAAGCTATCCATACTTAGAATAAGACAATCATAAATACATTTTATGGGCACTATATAATATTTTATCATGTATATATACATTGTCTATAGTTTTTGTAATTGCATTTTTAATCGGGTTGCTGTATTTTAGTAATATATGACATCCATATTTGTTATGGGCATCTTTTTCTCAGCTACCTCATTGGGCATTTTCCCTGTTGTGGCTTTGTATTTGTATTTGTTAAAAACCAAGTGATATCAAAATAAATAAGTTATAATTGTGTGCAAAAGCAAATCCTGTTAAATTACCATGGGATTATTTATATGAATTATATTCCTGTTTTGCCATCGTCCACAAAAAGCTTCCCTAAAATATTCAGACCGTGATGCAAGTATGCAACGATGAGCATAAAAATTTTCATCATGCACTTGAAAACATACGTCATTGTACTCTCCATCTTCAAAACATCTACACAAAAGTAAAAAAAAATATGTATTAGATAGCTGCAATATCAGTAATGGAAATTAAATTAATTTTTATGGAAAAAAATTAAACTGTTCTAAAAATCTACCAATCTGATAATGGCACTCAACATTAAGTTGATATTGATACCCGTTACAAAACACTGAAAAAACACTGTAAATTTCAGTTCACTGACAATCATCAAATCTGTGTATGCTAGTGTGTAATAGTCAATGTGAATAGTCTTGCTGATTCCCAAAGTGCATAGAGTTCAGACACTGGCAGATACAAGCCTCATAGATGGAGATAGACTTGGAAGTCTGGATGGGGGGCACGGTCATTATTTGCTGCGGGGGCATGATGATGATGATGTAAATCCATATATACACATATACATTAGATCAGTCGACTCCACCTTTGCCCCTGTATCTCCGCCCATGACAAGCCTGTTCAGGAGTGATATGATTCTGATAAGACCATAAGCAGATACAGACTCCTTGAATGGGGAGGAGGATCATGAGGTTGTGTATAGTGAATGGGAGCAAATGCTCACCTCTGCCCTCCAGCCTTTGCCAATAACACTACTTCTTCCACTGAATGAGGGAGGGTGATGGGGGCGATCGCCCCTCTGTATCCGCCCAGGGATAAGACTCACTAAGCCAGGGGTTCTCAAACATTTTCCACCAGCGGTGCCCTTTATCCTGATCAGCGCTTATCTGCTGCTCCCCAGAGCAGTCTAAAAAAGAATCTCTTCGAAAAATCTTTTCCGGCCGCTGCTCTCTGGTGCCCCTGATAAAAGCTGGCGGCGCAGAGTTTGAGAACCCCTGCACTAAGCCATGAGTATACAGTGGATCCTGCTTATAACATTTTTTAAAAACCATAATGAAAAACATTGTGAGCAGGAAAATGCTTTAAACAGGAAATCTAGATGAGTATTAGTAAGAGTTGGGACCACGAAAATAAGTCACATTAAGCAGGAAAAAGCTCTAAATGAGAACGTTATGTGTGTTATCTATTGCAATCATTGCCGTCTTAACACATAAGCCCACCCGGGCGGGGCCTGGGGGCCTCAGGAGAAGAAGAGCCTCACAAAAATGAGATTCGGTTGAAACTTTCTAGAATTTACAAGGTGGGGCCTCAGAAAAACCCCTTGGCCCGGGGGCCCATGATGCTGTTGAGACGGCTCTGACTGCAATAGTTGTTTTAGGCTAAGTTATCCTTTGTTTGAACGATTGTGTGTTGTTCTGTTTGCATGATCAAGCTTTGCTTACGTAAAGAAATTATAAGACCTCCACAAGAGAGTATTTGAATAATTTTAAGAAAAACCAAAATGTGTGGTGCAGTTTTACTTCATGTGTTTGAAAATTATGGCTATTTATATATCTTTATTGAAAACATTACAAAATATATACTGGTATTTTAGTTTAGGTAAAAGAAAAAGGGCAAAATAGAGTTTCAAGAGACTGAGTTCTAGATTCAATCACTCAGAAAATTTTTGCAACAGATACAGCCAGGGAATTCCAAACTTTTAACATTTTTGACACCCTTAAGAATTTCAAATGTCATGTGACACTATTGCCTGATCTCAAAGTACTTCTGCAGCACCCTTACAGTGCCATAACTCATTAACCCCTCAATGTCGAGCTAAGCAGTGGCAGCCAACTGCATATCTTAATTTTTAATCCTTATGATCTCTGCATGTTTTGTAACATTCAAAAGAGGAATAATGTGGATTTTTACAATCATAACTATTATATTATTTTCATTTATCATATTGTATTGTGAGTGATGAACGTTTGCTGCTTAATATGTGGATCCAAGATATTATTGCGAAAAGCATGTTTTAACGCATTGAGCTAAAACGCCCTATAGAATTATTATTGCAAAGAGCATGTTTAAGCCCCTTTGAGCTAAAATGTCCTATATAATTGGGTTAGTAGTTCTTTGCTACAGCTGCAAAAAGCATGGACAGCAGCCATTATCTCGCTCACCTGCCTGATAAGTTGCACCACTTGTCTTCTCATTTCCGGTTGTTGTGGTGGCACTTGTATTGCAGTGATATTTGTTGGAAGGGCCACGTCACAAATTTTGTTGGCGATGGCCACAAACTGATTGAGGTCATCTCCTAATGCAGCAAGGACACTCTGGGTAGTACTTGATAGCCTGGCGAGCTACAGTGATTTAAGGAGGGGTTCTCCCGCACTACTTCCGGCCAGTGAGTGCATGCGTGTTAGGAGCTGTGATGGCCGCTCGTCACCCAATCTGAGTCCTTGCAAAAGCATGCGAATTTGTGAGGCTTCACTCTGCAAAAATAGGTCGATGAGACGTTTTTAAGAGCCTTGTATTTGTTCTCAGTTGGTGGGTTAAGAATGAGATCATTGGCAGATGCGAAAACATCTGACTCTACAACCAAAACAACATGATAGAATTTAGCAGTGTCCGTAGTTATGTTTGCGAATTCAAATTGTGAGAAACCACAGAGTTAAATTTGCTTTCCAGAACGGAGGGGGGGTTTCATTGCTATGTAGAATATTTGTGGTGCTGGTATGGGCAAATTCTGTTCGTCGGTTTGAGACATGGTTGAGAGGGAAAATATGATGCTAAATGATGAAAATAATATGGAATAATCACAGGTAGTTTTCTTTTAAACATCCAACTTGAGTGTTACAGCATGAAGAAAAAATTGAAGCTTACGATTTACAGATGTATTCAGATTGCTGTTGAGAAGATGCTGTGGCACCATAGCAGTCTCTCAATATGATGTCCAAACTTGTCGCATGCACAAACACGGAAAGGTTATCATTGTTGGAAGTATTGATCACTCCAAGATGATCGGAAGTAAAATTTAATTTTAATCAGATTAATGGTATTTAATTAAATTATAACATAATTAGAATCACCTCTGTGACACGAGACATGCTTCAGCTCCAGTGTGCCAAGATAAAAATAACAAAAACGTCAAGTTGTACACTTCGTACCAAAAAAGAAATATATACTATGAGGATGGAAGTACATTGTGGTAGGGTGATGCCAGTTAGGGAGTGAGAAATGAACTGTGAACGTTTGCTGAGGGTGTCGGCACACCACAATACTATTTTATCCTAGACATATCTCATGTCGCATATGAAATATCTCTAGAGCACTGTGGCACACCCTTTTGAAAGCAGGAAATACAGTTATTGTGTATGTAAAGACCAAATAATACAAAAAGTTGCCTCAAACTCAGTATGAACTAAATCAGTATTTCCCAAAATGGGTGATATCATCCATGCAGGTGCAGGAACAAACAAGGAAAGCAGTGGAATCTACAGGTACAATATAGAATCTCATGGGTTGGGAAGAAAAGGAGGGAGCACTAAAAAACTTTTTTTTAGAAGAGGAGCTTCTTGCTATTGTTTAGTTCAGAAAAATTCTGACCTAAATAATAACAAATATCAATATTAAAACTGATGAACCATAACAGTTTAACTAGTCTAGAATTTTTTTTTAATTTTTCCCACAGAAATTATGATAAAATTTTTCTTATTCTAGTCAAATAAAACTAGTTAAAAGTTAAATTCCAACTTTTGAAATATATGACATCCATATTTTTATTATGAGCATCTTTTTCTCAGTCACCTCGTTAGGCATTTTGCCTGTTGTGCCATTGTATTTGTATAACTCATCTCATCATGACCCTGGAACATTTACAAAACCCTTTAAATGGCCGGCACTGTTTAACAGGTTGAGACCTTCTGGTTTAGATAAGTATTATAATACTACCCCTGGCAAAAAGTGTTCAATCACATATAAAAACTCTAGCAATAGTAAATTTAAAATGCAGGAAACAAAAATGAAAAAAAAATTTTTTTTCTCAGTGAAACTGTTTGGATAGAATAGTTATTCTAAATACAAAATGGGCAAAATAGTTACTCTAAATACAAAATGGGCAAAATAGTTACTCTAAATACGAAATGAATAAAATAGTTATTCTAAATACGAAATAAATAAAAAAAATCATAAAATTTATTCCAATGTGACCTTGAAAATCAGTTTATGAAGTTGCAACCTCCATGTACTTAGAGCAGGGTTTTCCAACATGAAAGCTTGCACGAGACTATTCCGCGGAACCCTTAACAAATTTGGAATATTTCTTCAATATACAGGGTGTCCTAAAAGTCTGTATTTGCTCTGCAAAACAAGAATCCTCACTTGCAGTAGATAAAAGTGTCAAAATATATATATATTTATGATTTACACATGTGTGACAATATGATCCATATTTTATGAGGCAGAATAATTTTTTCATAATAATCAGTTATTTCATTGTTTTAATAAAAATATTAATTTTGTCAAGGTTGCTAAAAAAACTCACTTTTAAATTTTTAAATCATTAATTTGTTATATTAACAAGAGCTATGCATCAATGAAAATGTCCATTTTTTTCTGTTTTGTTATTTATTTATTTGGTCATATTAGCTTCAATATAACCAAAAATATGCTCATTTAATCTTTTTTTTCTCTTCCACATTCATTTTCTGCACAATAGAACTAATTAGACCATTACTTACACAGTTCACAGCTGATTCCAAACAGCTTTTTCATGTTTCTCACCGAGAGGCTCGAACGCCAAAAGTTTGGTGAGCAGACTTTCTTTAATAGCAATGTGAGGTTTGATCATCAATGGTGTTACGTTTTTGCAATAGTTCCTTGTATCAGAAAAGGCACTGGCAAGGACAAAAGAAGGTATTGAACACACATCATCTCTGAGCATCTTGTGGCACAGTTCGCGAGTATCTTATTGTATCTCCTGGGTTATCATATTCCCCTGTTATGTGAGCAGTATTTTACTAATACCCATGGTTTTTTTTATCTTGACAACTGATACACATTATTGCTGATTTCTCTTTTAAGTATTCACATTAAAATTCACGAAATTCGAGAAGCTGTCACAAGAACAAGAAAATAGTAAAAAAAAAAAGGAATAGATGAAATCAAGGCTGGAACTAGGGGGGGGGGGGGCAAAGGGGATAACTGCCCGGGCGCCAAACTTTAGGGGGCAGAGCAAATATCAGGAAAGAACAAAAATACCATTATAAAATCATCAGAATTTAAAGTGGAGAGGGTGGCAAAATCATTTTTGCCCGTCCTTACAAAAATCATAGTTACGACCCTGGATGAAGTGGTCATTAACGATAAACAGATTATATTAAAAACAAAATTAAAACCATCAGAGCCCTTTGTCCTTTCACGGGTTTGTATACTAAAAAATAAATAAAAATAAATAAAATACAGAACAAGAGAAAAAATTACTACTCAACTTGTACTTGGTCATGGGTTGAGTGTGAATTTTGGCATACACTATTCTCATCCGAAATGTAGAACAAGTGGTCAAAGGAAGAGAAAGAATGAATACCCCCCTCCAGTCCAGTGTGCCAAACCAGCACCAGCTATCGTGAATATGAGCAAAAAAACTATTTATTCTTACACTTCTGCAGAGTAAAACAGGACGAGCTGAGGCTTCAAACAAATAAGAATACAGCGAAAACTACAGCCAAATCGCTAGACCACTTTTCCTCTGATGAAAGAGAGCACAAACTGATATCGTGGTCTAAGAGGAGTGAAAAATTCCAACTTGAGCAAAAACATAAAATATGAAAGTGAAAGGACGGTCAGTTTTTAGCAATTGACCATGTAAGTGGTTTTTTTTCTTGGAGCATACTGGATGTTTCATGTCATGTGATGTTACATGACCAGCGCTGATTGGACATTGAGAGCGATTATGTGTTACTGGGAGTGGGAATCTTGAAATTTTCGGTGAACTCACCCATATACAATGATGGTCACTCGTGGAAAATTTACCTTATGTTTTTCTTTCAACTTTACACAAAAATATAGTTAAATGTCAAGTTGATGCCTTTTTGTGTTCTTCTCAAGAAAGACCTTCTTCTGAGAAGGATAGACAAAGATCTTCCCCTTCATGTGGTTCAAATGACTGGAGCCACTCCCAGACAAGGTTGGTAACAAAAAAAGGTGACAACAGGACATTTATAAGTCGCAAAAACTTCAATTACTCGACGTTTTCACTTCACCTCAAACTCCAAATGTTTGGGAAATGATTATTTCTATACATTGAATCAATGTAATTGTAGATTACAAAAATGTGTGGCTATAATAGTTGTTCATTGCATACTGTCACCTCAAAAACCCTAAAATTTGATGATCGACTAATTGACTGACTGATGACAGAGATATGGTATCAGGTTTGCAACCAGATGCTTGGTCAGCCGGGGCAAGCACGCATTTAGGCACCCCTTCAATGTGTAACGATTTGTGCTTAGCCCTCGTTACATCCCATATTCTATTTTTATCTTTCCCAACACAGAACCAGCATTTGCAAATGACAACAATGAAATACACAATTTTCTTTCCACTAATAAGATTTATTACAATATTAAAGTTTTTTAAATTTTTTAGAACTTTTAACCAGTTAAAAGGAATAAACATAAATACAACAATTTTTTAGAGTCTTTAACTTTAGTAAATACTGCGCATTAATTGATAAGATCTCACCGATCTGTCAGTCAGTTAGACAAGATTCACATTCCCATGTCAGCGTCACCTTTCTTCTACTGTACAAGTATTACCGCCGTGTGTCCCAGGTGGTCGAGCTTTGTGACGGTATCAGCTCAGCCTGGCTATCTTGAGCGAGATCTCCTTTCTCCACGTGAAGCATACACGACCAGGATTTCAGACAGGAGAGAAATCAGTGTCCTGGTGAGAGGACTAGTATTCCATCACACCCGTCTATGGCCTACAGGAACAAGAGCCCGGTGGCCCTAAGCCGCTACGACTGAACTAGATTAGACTGTCGAATCACCAGAACATGGAGATGTACGCCTATTAGGGGCGAAACGTCTTGTTAAAACAGATCGTTGAGTACGTTTGTGTATTTTCCAATCTTCTCAACACACTGGCGACCTTTTAAGGGAATCTTCCCATGCATAAAGCACGAACATTAATAAATTTGAACAGTAAAACTCATTTGCATATCATACGGAATAAAACACTATCTCATCTTTTGACATATGGAAGTTGGCAACATAGAAATAAACATTGAAGCCGATCGGCGACAGATGATCTTGCCAACCGATCCTGGAAACAAAAAAAGGTGAGACAATATAAAAAATCCATAAAAATGACTAGAAATAAGGACCATTTCCGTGGGGGCCTAAATGGTAATGTTACAAATATTCTTGTTTTCTTTCTTTCTTTTCAAACCGAGCACCACTCAGGTCTATCGCCATGGCCAATTTACTACCTAGTGAGTTGTGGTAGAAGTGTAAGTATGTGTACCTAACAGTCTGAGTGTGTATCTAGTGTTGTGTATGATTTTTCAGTGCTGCCATCTATATCTCAGAAGTGAAGTGAGTGAAGTGTAATGACTGAATATTTGTACTGTTTGTAGGTCTGTTGCTCTCTGTGGTGAGACTTTTTAACGGAGAGATTGGCTTGCATTTGCGCCTTGCAGTTGGAAACCACAGAAAACCAACTTCAGCCGACCACCACTGTGGTGATGGTGGGGCTCGAATCCAGGTCCCCATGATGCGCCTCCATCACTATGACCACTCGACCACCACAGCGCCCCCTTTAATGTTGAGGGAGAAGTTTAGTGTGAAATTTGCACCCTTTCTGGTCTGGTGCCCAGGTCACCAGCACTTCCAAGTTTCTCTCTAGTTGCGGCCCTGCCTAAAATAGTTTAGAAAAAACACCCCTTCAAAGCACTAAACAGGCAATCAGCAGCAATGTCAACAGCTTGTCGTGCCACTGACAGAGCTGCGACGCATGGTTTGAGAAACACTGATATCCAGTATTTTGGTTCTTTTCTTTTAGACAACTCTTAAAGAGTTGGATTCGATGCATTATCTGCTTTGCTTAAATATGGAAAACAAAACAAAAAAAAATTTTTTTTTGAAAAAAGTGAAAAGTTTAAGTTTTTCTTTCAAATCTTCAGGAGAATAATATAAGAATACTCAAGATTTAAGCAACGGTGATGTGATGCAAATTACAGTTATTTAAGTACATAATTTATATTTTGAAAAATTTAATGTTGTGGGTAATTTTTTCCAAGAATGATTATTATACAACAAATCAAATGCAATTGAAATCATACACCTTTTGTGATATTTTTTTAAGGTCTACGGGGTGGGGAGCGGGGGGGGGCGGGTCATTTTTCAAATAAATTTCACTTGTACAATTTTCACCCTTATATGACTTTTTGAGACGGGGTCTCTTGAATGTCATGTAAACAAGGTTTCATTTGTGGTAACGAATCTGTAAAATGGGAGGAATATAACCTCAGGAAAATTAGAAAGTAAAGGTTTTCCTTTTTCTCTGTCTTTCTATTGCTAAGAATCCAACACCATGAAGTTCAACTGGCGATCCCAAGGAAGAGATGTAGAAGGGCGGGGGCACAGAATGCAAAGGAACAATTTAAAAGTTCCGCATCTTTGGAGGAAGACCCTCATAAAATCTGCATGTAGTTCTTTAACGGGAATACCAATTCCCAGGAAGTCTTCTTGATTGTGTTGTTGTCTAAAGAACTTGTATGGGAGAATAGGAAGAAAGAAAGGAAGGAGTCACACACACACACACACACACACACACACACAACAATGAATATTGTTTGTCTCCTACTGGTCAATTATCCCAATATGTTGTATGAATTGTTTAGAGTTCTCAACAGAAATCAAAATAAGAAATTGCTTAAGGTGAAACAGTAACAAGAAAATTTTTGAAGCTATGAGGGTTCCGTCGCTTTTGATTTTGCGGAATCCCAAAAATGCTCTCACGGAACCCTACGGTTCCGCGGAATACCAGTTGGAAAACCCAGACCTAGAGCACTGTTGAACAATCCTGCAACTTTCCTTGGAAAAACTCCCTTTCCACATAAAAATTG
Source organism: Pholcus phalangioides (assembly GCF_987345545.1). Classification (NCBI taxonomy): domain Eukaryota; kingdom Metazoa; phylum Arthropoda; class Arachnida; order Araneae; family Pholcidae; genus Pholcus; species Pholcus phalangioides. Next base: position 39,561,925 of record NW_028301600.1, on the reverse strand, counting down.
TTAGCTTTTTCAGACCATCAGAAAGATAGTTTGGGAGCCATCTCTTGACGCTTCAGAAGGATTTATTATTATGGGAACCAGGACTGGAAGGACTGTAAATATATTCAAATAATATAATAATAAGATAATTAAAAAGTAATAAAAATAAATAAATAAAGTATAGCTACATAACTAGACAGTAAAGAAATAGAAGAATTGGAGTTGCCATCCATGGAAAAATTTGCAAATTAAGAGCTAAATATAAACTATGAACTTTGATCATAAAAACATACTCAGAGATGGATGAACCAAGCTGCAGGTAAGGACAAAGGCATGTAAGGACAAAGTGATAGATATGAATAAATGTTTGTTGTGTATAGTGTGTAAACAATATGTATACCCCCATTTTTGCTGGATTCAATGAATCTGCATTTAGGAGGATGGCAAAAGGTAAAAAACGTTAAATATACATGTATAAACTATGAAAAGAAATGAAGGAGCCACAGTGTAGAATGATAAACACAAGGCCAGATTAAAATGTTTGCAGGCCCTAAGCACTTCAATGGTTTTAGTGCTGCCTCCGGTCTCTACAAGTATATTTAACTTGATGTTGAATCTATAAATGAAAAAAAAACAACAAAAAAACATTAAATTAAATTTTATACTTCAGAAGTAACTAATCTAAAGCAGAATTATGATGTGAATATTTCTAAGCATGGACATTGAAAGTCTCTTCCTCTTTTTTTCTCTACTTGCAAAGTAATTAATAATATCACTTGAATTCTTTTTTTTGGAATATTATTGGAAGTTTTTGGAATTTTTCTTTAATATTTTCCAAAAAGACAAAAGTTAGATGAAATTTTTTTTAAAAGATATTTTAGCCATCAACTGCTTGTTTGTGTGGATTTCATGAACCGGCTTCGAAAGCAACCACTGAATTTTAGCATGGCCGATATTACTCAGAGGTACCTTATTCTTGGAGACTTTTTTTTTTCAAGACTTTATTACAAGAAACTTGGAAGAAATAGAGTTAAGTACAGACTGTGATTGTGAAGATGAGCAAACAATAACTAATTCTAACAAATCTATGTTTTTCTTCAAAATTAATGGTAATGAAATTAATGAGATTATATCAGAATTAAAGACTAATAAAGCAAGTGGATATGATCAAATAACCCTTAAGATGAAAATAATTGCCCATTATCACGTGGATATAATAAAAAAACCTCATCCACTACTATCTATAACTACTTCACCAAACACCAACTCTGGCCATATTGCTATATTACAATTTACTGCCATTAGTGAGATGGGTTCGAAGTGAAGGCGCTGTCTATCCGTGGTCGCCTCGAGTTCGTTAGGGAAAATATCTTATCTATATCCTCCCTTGGGTTCGAACCCGGGACGCTGACAACAACCTTCACGATGGTAGACGAACATCTTACCACCATGCCACTCGGGCACTGATCATCTATAACTGACTCTTTTACAGTGATTTAAAGTATGTCATAGTACATCCCATTTATAAATCAGAGACAGATAACTTACTAAAATATAGACCCATATCAATTCTTCGCATTTTTTCAAAAGTAAGTGTATAAAAAAAACACCTGGTAGGTTTTCTTAATTATCAGCACTATTTTGTTCCTAACAAATATGGATTTCAAAAAAGTGAAAATACAGAAATGGCCATCTTGGAGCTAAGAAATTACTACTTAAACATTGGGTTCTACTGTAATAAATATTTTATAATGATTTTTCTGGATTAAAAAAAATATAGCTTTTGACTATGTGGATTTAGACATACTCACAGAAAAATTGTCATTAGCTGGTACACGTGGAAACATATTTAGCTGGTTTAAAACATATTACAGTGAAACATGTCTAAGACAGAAACTGTCTAAGGTGGAAACTGAAAGCATATTTAGTCTATTTTCAGTTTGTTGCAAAGTGCAAGTTTTTGTCCTTTGAATGGAATAAATTAAGTCGTTCCCTTTTGTTAGGGAACTCTTTTACTTCTGGATTGGATTTTGGGTTTAATGGCACAAGGACCAATAAGGCTAAAATGCGCCAAAACAAATGATTAATTAAAAATAAGGTGAAACTTATTCTTGTCAAGTCCAGAAAATAAAACTATGCATGATAAAAAAAAAAATGTTGCGTGAAACGTAAAAAAAATGACATGAATTGTAAAAACTATAATTTGTCATATAAACAAATGGCTTTGATGAATTTTAAAATGTGAGATGCATCGCAATGGTCGGATAAAATGTCATGAAGTGAAAGATGACTCTGACCAAAGCGGTCGTAAAATGATGACGATGGTGCGAACAAGTAAAAGCATGAGCAATGGTAAGTAGACTTTGACAATGAAGGCACTCTGGTTGAGGCGACTGTGTCCTATGCACAACCGGGCGAGCAAGACTTCCTCCTTTCGGTTGGTCCTGCAGCTTGATGGCATGTAATTTATTATTTATTTGGTTATTCCAATGATCCTGCCAGTGGAGATGCATCACTTCTCTGAGGATTGAGAAGTGGTCACTGGCAGGTACCAAAAGGCTATTTTCAATGTTGGTTGTTGTTCGAGCTGCGATGTCTGCTTTTTCATTGCCCGGTATTCCTACATGACCAGGTACCCAGTAAAATTTTACTGTGGTACCATGATGAATGAGGTGATTCAATTAATGAAAAATGGCATGAATGTGAAAAGTGAAGGAACACAGTGCTTGCAATGCGCTGAGAGAGTCGCTATAAATGATGCATCGTTGGTGGCGTTTGAGTCGTATATGGCGGAGAGCTTGAAGGATAGCGTACAGTTCCGCCAAATAAACAGAGAACATGTCAGGTAATTTGGAAGATGTCTCCTCACAGCAGATGTAGGCACAACCAACATGCCCAGGGCTCTTGGAACAGTCGTATATATGGGGAAGTACCAGTTGTACCTAGCCTTGTGCCTAAGGAATATCTGTCAATATATTAACTGATATGACATCTGTTGTGGTGGCTCTAGGATATGATGATAATGAAAGAGAGACATCTGGCAGAAACTGCTCCCACGGTGCCAGTTGCATTCAACATACAGACTCTCCATAGGAGATGTCCGGAAAGCTCCAGAGCAAATGTGGAGAGCGAGATGATGAACTAGGTCGAGCACACTTAGATAGCTCCGATGGGCTGACCCGTATACAATGGAGCCGTAGTCAAAAGCTTTGATCTTATGAGAGATTTATATAAGTGAAGGAGCGACTTACGGTCTGCTCCCCTCGATGTAGAAGAGATGACCTTTAAGAGGTTCATCGTCTTCATGAAATGAGCTCTTAGCTGGGCAATATGAGGTTTGAAAGTGAGTTTCTTATCAAATGTGATGCCGAGGAATTTTTCGTTTTCTACAATAGGTATTTGACTACTGTTTAGAAACAATTGTGGGTCATCATGAAAGTCTCAACGTCGAAAAAGTGCACAGCAACAGTCTTGTCGGCGGAGAAAGAGAAGCCATTATCATGAGCCCACTTGCTGATCTTGTTAAGAGTGGTTTGTAATTGTCTCTCAGCTGACCTCATATTCACTGATTGATATGATATTAGCAGATCATCCACATAAAGTGCGCCAGTGACAGACAACAGGAGTTGGTTCAACACCCCGTTGAGTCTCAGAGGAAAAAGTGTAACACTTAAAATGCTACCTTAAGGTACACGTTGTTCCTGAATTTGGGGAGCCGATAATGTGCTTCCGATCCACACCTAAAAGATGAGGTGAGCCAAAAAAGTTCTTTATGAAAATTGGGAAGTTGCCCCGCAAGCCGCAGTTATAGAGGCCGGCGAGAACTTCATACCTCCAAGTACGGTCATAGGCCTTTTCTATGTCAAAAAATATGGATAGCATATGCTCCCTCTTCATGAATGCTTGTCTTATTGATGTCTCAGAGATTGCATGTTGTAGACCTGAACAGTCTAAAGCCGCTTCAATGTTTAGATAAAATGTTATTAGCCTCAAGGTAGTGCATAAGGTGATAGCTGACAATGCATTCCATGAGCTTACATAGACAACTGGTCAAAGCAATAGGTTGGTAACTATTAGGTTGCTGAGGATTTTTGCCAGGCTTCGGGAATGCAAGAACTATGGCTGCTCGCCAGGTGTCAGGAAATGAATGACTGACCCAGATCCGATTAAACAGAATGAGTAAATGTGAGAGTGATTCTGGTGAGAGATGCCGAATCATGGAGTAATGAATGGCATCGGGCCCTACAGCTGAGTCAGGACTTCGCTGCAAGGCCGTCGTCAGTTCATGAGGGGTGAACAATGAATTGTACCCCTCCGGTGTAAAAGGCCGGAAGGTGTACAATGTACGTTCAGTCGATGATTTAATGGGATGAAATGATGGGCGATAGTTCGCATCACTGGAGACAGCGGCAAAATGGGTGGCGATGGTGTCTGCAATATCCCTCATATTGCTGATGACATTGCCATTGGTGTTTAAAATGGTGATGGGATGAGACTGATAATGACCATTGATTTTTCGGATCTGGTCCAAAATGATTTTACATGAAGTTGATGATTCCTGTGGTAAACTTTTGCCAGGACTCGCATTGAGCCTGGCAACTGGTTCTTCTCGCTATCGCCTTTGCTTTTAAAAATGCCAACTTGTTGTCATGGGTAGGATACCACCGGAACCTACTCCATGCTTTCTTTTGTGCCTTAATTGTAGAACTGCATTCGTGATTCCACCAAGGTTTAGGAAATTTAGGAAGTTTCAAGGAGACTTTGGGTATTGTTTCATTGGCTGCCGAGATCATACAACTGGTCACAAGGTCGACACAATGGTTGACGTCAGGTTGCGGAACCATATCCTCCCTGATTTCTGCCTTGACCGTGAAGTCAGCCCATCGGGCGGCCACTAGCTTCCACCGAGGAGGTCCCTCAGGTATGCTATGTCATCGATCAAGGCACTTAACCACTAGAGGAAAATGATTGTTTCCCGTGGAGGTCTGAGGAATCCAGCAGAGCAACAGCAGCCACAACTATTACATGGTTGGTTAGATGATGTTTGAGTTGATGTATCAACTATGGGTTCGGTCTGAGTTGTTACAGATGCTTTGGTGACATTGTTAGTCTTATTAGCTGTTGATGGATTTGTTAGTCTTATTAGCTGTTGATGGATTTGTTAGTCTTATTAGCTGTTGATGGATTTGTTAGTCTTATTAGCTGTTGATGGATTTGTTAGTCTTATTAGCTGTTGATGGATTTGTTAGTCTTATTAGCTGTTGATGGATTTGTTAGTCTTATTAGCTGTTGATGGATTTGTTAGTCTTATTAGCTGTTGATGGATTTGTTAGTCTTATTAGAGTATGATCTACTAGCTATTGGAGTTTGGTTAGGGGTTATACGACGGCGCCCTTCGATGTACGAGATGTTATTAAGGACCTTGATCTTCTGGATCTCTTTCTTCGTTCCATTTCGGACATTTCCTATCAAATGCGGTGTGATTGCCACCGCAATTGATGCACTTAAATGATGTTGAAGTGCAGTTGTCCGAAATGTGGTCCCTCTCACCGCACTTTGCGCAAGTGGGTTGACTATGGCACGCCATTCGTGAGCAGGGCCGCAACTAGGGGGTGCAGGTGGGTCTGGTGCTTCAGGCGCTGTACTAGAGGGGGCGCAAATTTCACTCTTTAATCTCTCCTTCAACATTATGAGGGGGCGCCAAAATGCATGCTTGCCCCGGCTGACCAAGCATCTAGTTGCGGCCCTGTTTGTGAGTGAAGGAATTTTTGGCAATTGAAACATTTTACAGGGTTAGATATGTATGGCCGGATATGGAGGTTATAGTAACCGATTTTGACATCTTTCGGCAATGTTGGGGATGAAAATGTCAGGATTATATTTAGTGATGGAGCTAGATTGCCCTCTTTGCGGCTCATGATATGTTTAGCAGATGTTACGCCTTGAGCTCCTGGGTTAGTTCATCTTCATCCATGTTAATCAAGTTAGGGTCTGAGATGACGCCACGTGAATAATTCAGCGTGGGATGGATTTTGACTGTTATTGGAATGCCTCCAAGAAATGTGAGCTTTTGAATGAGTTCGGCTTGTTTGGGAGTGTTAGTTTCGATGAGAAGGTCTCCTGAACAGAGAGCCTTCACTGATTTGCAGAAGTTCCAACTGCGCCATAGAGAGCTTTATCAATCAAGAATGGTGATACTTTTGACAGCTGTTTATCGGTATCAGAACTATGCACGAATAAGAATGAGACAGTAGATAGATTTGAAGAAGCAGATTCATTGACAGTTGTTTCATTCATAGCAGTTCTTTGACGTTTTGGTGCATTTTTTGTTTTTCCCATATTTAAATGGATATTGTTCCACTCCCACCCACCATGGAGCCCTGCGAGGGGACACGCACACGTAATCAATGAAGGTTAGTAGCAACGCCAAGTTAGGTGAGAGCTATACACCACCGAAACAGGCGAGCAGGTGCGTTCAAGATCCAAGATCGTCGTGAAGCAGCACCAACAAACCTCAACGACATCCGGCAGGCCCAGCCCCTCTACCTGCCCAGTAATGTAACCCCTTCAGCCACCGAGACGACCAGAGCCGATTGACCTGGACGGGGCTAATCCAAGCCTCCTGTTTCGGCTGAATCCGAGGCCAAAGTTAGCACATCAGGCTAACCAGGATCCCCATCTCCAGCCTTACGGGTCTCCACGCACAGCAAACATGCAGGTAGACAGCATCCCAGATAGGGCATACGCTAGAAGCAATGCCCCGTGTGTGAGGACCCCGCCCTGTCTGAGCAGGGCCCACAATGCAGGGTTATACATAAAAGACGAGAACAGGGCAAAACGAGATGCAAGACAAGTACCGCAAGATGTGTAGAAATAAACATGTAATCTGAGCTATTGAAGGTGAAAGGTATGAGCACAAATAAGCGAAGACAATGACGTGTGATAGATTTGGCGTTACCCAGAGTGCACCACGAGGAGGCCTATCACATTACATATTTTACTTCTTTGATGTATCTTCTTAACTGATTTATGAAGTAAGGGATTGGGTTTGGATGAAAACAGATTCACTATCCAAAATTTAGTAAAAGCCCATTTAGCATTTCTTTTATGATGAAAATGATTATTTTTGTTGGAAACCTCCCCTGTTTTGATAATTTCCATTTAAACTAGTTCATGAGAGGAATAAGAGAGGGAGATTGAATTATTATTCACAATTTTAGTGGTACAGTGGTTTAGTTATTCATTCAGTGTAGAGATGGCTACCTGCCGCAAGAAACACGTCTTGGATGTGAACCCAAAACTGCAGGTCATAGAGGTTAAAAAGCTAATTTCAAGTGTTACAGAGAGGGAGGTATAGAATCTTTCTTTCACAAACGTCATTGCTTGCTGATCTAGCATGACACATTGAGACTTTTTTTTAAAAAGTAAGAGATTTCCCAATTTTTTATTTTAAATAATAAAAATGTTTGACTTTTGATAAAAGTAAGAGGTCATTCTATTGCTATTCAGGAGAACATTTTATATTGAAGTTTAACTATTTGCACATTCAATGTGAAATTTCAAATGTATAGTAATTTGAAACAATCAACATGAAAAAATTCAAAATAATAATATACATGTCTCTGTATAATAATTTGTTGGTTTATAGTAATTAGGGTGATATTATCAAAATTTAAGTTTCACAAAATGATAGAAATAAATCACTCAATAAATTAGTTAATAACCAATAATTTATGTGAAAGAAAATCATTGTGAATACTTCCCCCCCCCAACCTTTTGTGACCACTACTTAATAGATCCTGCTTACGTCCCTGAACCATGGGGCTGATGGAAAACATCACGAAGGCTATGGACAAATTGGCCCCAGGTTTTTCACACCTAAAAGAAAATTTCTCTGAAATTAAATTAGACTTTCTTCTTGTAAGTCCTCAAATAACGAAACTATTAAGTGATTTTGTTTTCACATAGAACGTGCTGCATAGCAACCATTCGCATCTGCAATGAAGGGTTTTTTTAGAGAATAAAGACAGGTGGGACTCTTCAATGCATAGGCAGAGATAGACTTGGAAGTCTGGGGGAGGGGACACGGTCATTATTTCTGGGGGCACAATGATGATGTCAATTCATATATGCATATATACATTAGATCAGTCTACTTCACCTTTGACGCGGGAGGGTGGGGGGGGGGCAATGCCCCCCACGCCCCCCGTATCGCCACCCATGCTTCAATGATTAGTGATTGCTAGGGCCCCGATTATATGCACTATAAAAGTGACAAAATATGCTCTAAAAATATGCAAATATGCACTGAAATATTCAATCCCATTAGAAGCCAAGTTTGGCCTTCTTCCTTCACGATGGGCACTTTTTCTCTCCATGTCCTATGCAATCACATGTAAATCATATTGGAACTGTACTATATGTGACTGTGTGAATCATTTATAAACTTAATCATCATTTGATCATTTTTTTCGCACCACGATCATTTTCTGCATACGAGAGCTAATTAGCAATCTTTTTCTGTGGTCATGTCACCGTTTCTGTTGTACCCGTGCGTCAGGAAAGTTTCTGATGAGAACAAACTGGGTATCGAACTCGCGACACCTCCAAAAATCCTTTGGTACTTCTAAGCAAGTATCTTATTGACCTGGGCTACTGTGCCCACTAAACTTAATATCAATACATAAAGATCGCTGATGTCTGGTAATGATATAAATGTGATAATGTGTTGAATAAAATAGGAAAGTGAATAAAAATTGGAAAGAAATATTCTGCGTAAAAATTAGTGGCTGCAGACTACATTGAAATATTGTTACTGTACCGAAACCATCAGCAGTTTTGAAATCAGCTGCCCTAATATACCCTAAAACATTAAAATTCCCTACGAAACATGAAAATGTTTTATTTTCAGGCCTAAAATTTTGATATTTTAATCACAACATTTAATTCCCAAACGTTTAGTTTTATGGTAGTTATTAGAGCCAGTATTATTCGAAAAAACAACTTTGAAGAATAATTTCATCACTCTCAAAATTTTTTAAGGTCAGTTTGGTAAGAGGAAGTTTCTTTCTCTGAAACTGAACAAAACTTCGATCTATCGCTATGGCCAATTTACTACTGAGTGAGTTCTGCTGGGAGTGTGAGTGTGTGTGCCTGACAGTCTGATTGAGTATCTAGCGTTGTGTCTGACGTTTCAATGCTGTCATCTATATTTCAAATTGTAAGTGAAGTGTAATGATTGAATATTTGTACCATGTTAGGTCTGTTGCTATCTTTTGCGAGACTTTTTAACAGGAGATCGGCTCGCATTTGCACCTCAAAGTTGGGAACCACAGAAACCTAACTACAGCTGACCACCACTTTGGTGATGGTGGGGTTTGAACCCGGGACCTCATGATGCGAGTCCGTCACTATGATCACTCAACCACCACAGTGGCTAAAAGGAAGATTGCATCTTACATTAGTAAGTGCTAAAAATGTGCTCTGTCCATTGAGGTACATGAAGAAGCACGGCGTGAGATGGAGAGCTGAACTTGCTCCAGCATGGACGGTGTCACTGCCGCATGCAAGGCGGCTACAAGGTCTTCTTGCGAGTCAAGCATATGCCTATACACAAGCGCTCTAAGATGGCCCCATAAAAAAAATCTAAAGGGTCAGAAAATCTTAGGTCAGGGGATCTCTAGCAGGCCACTGTATTGGGCCACCACGGCCAATCCACCAATTTGGGTATTCTTGATTTAACCTTTCACGGATATTCGATGCGTAATGGGCCAGTGCCCCATCATGCTGCAGTCAAAGATTTCACAAGATAGCCAAGCGAAGGTCGTCAAAGAAGTCTGGGAGGCAATCTTTCAAGAAAACGAGGTAGTTTTCAGCAATCAGACATTGTGGAAGTAGATATGGTCCCAGAAGATTGTTGTTTATAATGCCGCATCAAACAATAATGCCCCAATGAACCTGACAAGGATTTGGACATGTTGCATAGAGATTTGCAACATTTGCATAGGGATTGGGGAAGCGATTGCATAAGCACTTTAAGCCCCATTATTCAAATGCAAAAAAAAATAATTAGAGCACTTACTAACGATTATTCCACTCCTTCACACGAAATTTTTCTAAACCTAAATATACTACCCCTTCGTTATCTATATTTTCACAGATCGACATTTCTTCTACATAAAAATTAACTCAATTTACCTTTCAATACTTCAAGAACATCGAGTAGATTTAGCAATACATTATCACCACTTATTCATAAAACAGTAAAGAGAAATCATTTTATGTTTCTTGTTCCGAAATTTTACAACAATCTGCCATCTGACATTCCTGACTGCACTTCAATATTTGTATTAAAAAAACGTCTCAAACAATATTTGCTCTCTATAAATGATATTGAAAGTTATTTTTAATATGCAATATATTTTTTCCCTATTGAGCTCTCGCAAAAAAGGAAAAAACACTATCCCATCACTCAAAAATTTCTGAATCGCACCTTCTGTTGTTGCCATTATTTATTTTAATACTAATACTAATTATTTGCTTCATTTATAATTTATTTTATTTATATTAATAAAACAAATCACTAATTTTAATTTAAATCAATGTAATATTTTGTGTCTGCATATATGTGTGTGTATGAATGTCATATTCATTAGATGATTTCTCTGTCTTGCGTTTTTATTGTTTTGTTTGTTACTTATTTTAGTTTATTATTAATATTTACTATTCGTGTTTGAAAATTAACTTAATAATAATCGTGTCCACCAGTATGGATCGACAACGATCCCTTGGATGGATTTTCTTCGTTTTGCCAATGCAAGTTTTATGATGTGATGAATAAAATTGAATTGAATTTGAAAAATCCCAGATATGGCTGTTAAAGACACCTTCGCGAGTAAATGTTGCTTCGTCAGTCCATAGAATCCTATTTAGGAAAGTGCTGTCATTGGAATGCTGTTGAAGCAGCCATTGACAGAATTCTTTCCTTCGCGGATAATCTTCTCATGAAAGTGCTTGCACCCGTGTGTAATGATACAGATGCAAAAACTCATAGTGCAAAATGTTTAAGACTGTTATGTGACTTGAATTTAATTCTTGTGTGATCGCTCGACTGCTGGTCGGTGGATCCGATTCAACCAACAACAACACGTTATCTTCAAAAGCCGTTGTTCTTACGGGCGATACTGGCCCAGCGTCTATGTTTGGTTGTGGTAATACACACCCTGACTCGCGCAATCAGTGGTCCAGTCACAAAATAACTTTATGGTCTGGGTGCTTTCGCGTTGGATGCCATTGACTGTATAACCTTGCTGCTTGCAAGGCTGATCTGTGGCACTCACCTAATATAAGGTGCATGTCACAATGTTCTTGTATGCTGAATGCCATCAAATTAGAAATTATAACAATAAATAATTAGACGCAATACTTTCTGGAGAATGAAACTAAACAACTAGCGCTTATCTATAACCTCTGTGAAATGCAAACAACCTGTTCTGACTTGCAAAAAAGGAAAGTGCGAGGGAAAAAACTGGTTTTTATATCTCTTTCGTTTTCTGTATAGCAGGGTTAATACATTTTTAGCATTGTCTAAAACGCCAAGTTATACATTTGGTGAATTTAGCCGGATTTGTAAGTGACGGCATAAATTTTTAAAGTGTTATAACTCATTAATTATGGGTCAGATCAAAAAACGGAAAACGTTTTTCACAAGGAATCAAGGGTTTGTAACTATTGGGCGGTCGATAGTTACCCCCCTGTATGTATATACCCCGCATATGCAAATAACTTATACATATTTTTTATTCAGGCATTTTTTAGTTTTCAGTTTGTTATAACTGCTCGATAACAAAAATACCAGTAGCAAAAGAATTTCGACACTGTTTCTAAAAAAAATTTAACACTTTGACATATCTGTAGAAATAGCCTTACAATAAAATGGTTAATAGTCATAAAACACTTCATAAATATGTATTAATTCACTAAATTTCACCTGTGGGATAAAACCGATGTTATGAAAATATTATGAATAATATTTATTTGAAAAAATATAAGAAAAATTGAGCGAGCTTAAATAAACCTTCAAAAATATGCACTTATACTGAAATTCTTCGATTTTATGCATTTATATGCATTAATGTTAAAAACGGCCAAAGTATGCGAATGTATATGCACATATGCATTTACATATAATCTGGGCTTTATACAAATACAAATACAAATACAAATACAACGCCACAACAGGCAAAATGCCCAACGAGGTGGCTGCTAAAAAGATGCCCATAAAAATATGGTTGTCATATGTTTCAAAAATACAGCAACCCAATTAAAAATGCAATTAACACAAATTACAAACAATATATACACATGATAAAATATTATACGATGCCCATAAAGATTACTTATGGTTGTCTTATTCTAAGAATGGATAGCTTCTCGATTTACCCCAACATGTTTATCGTATTTCTTTTTAAACGTGTCAATTGTGTTACAATTTACTACCTCCGGGGGTAAGCTATTCCATTTATTAACAACCCTATTGGAGAAAAATTCCCTGCGACACCATAACCTTGCATTGTCCCTCACCAATCGATACTGGTGTCCCCTTGTAAAAGCAGTCGATTGGCGGTGTACTAAAAGTTCATGGTCCATCCTATCCATCCCATTGAAAATTTTGAACACTTCGATCATATCTCCTCGACACCTGCGTTCATCCAATGTAAACATATTCAAAAAATGAAGTCTTTCTTCATAACTCAAGCCCTGTGTGCCAATAAGGACACGCGTAGCTCTTCTCTGCACCCCTTCAACCAAGTCTATGTCCCTCTGTAGGTATGGTCTCCAAAACCTTACAGCATACTCCAGTCCAGGACGAACTAAGCCTCGAAAAAGAGGAAGAATGACTTTAGGAGAACGCGAAGAGACCTTTTTGAAAATGAGACCAAGCATTCTATTCGATTTTTTGACAACCGCTGAACAATGTTCAGAAAACTTAAGTCGCTCGTCAATGAGAATTCCCAAATCGGTGACTCTAGTTGCATCCGGGATAGTGACACCATTCAACTCGTAAGAGAACCGTGGGTTGTTCGAACCAAAATGAGCGACCATGCACTTATCTACGCTAAACGTCATGCTCCATTCATTTGCCCATGCTGCAATCTTGTTTAAGTTGGTCTGGAGCAACTCCCTATCGCTTTCATTCCCGATTACCCCCATTAGCTTCACATCATCTGCGAATTTGCTAGTAATTCCATCGATACCCTGATCGAGTTTATCGATAAAAAGTGAAAAAAGTATGGGGCCAAGGACACTTCCCTGAGGAACTCCACTTGTGACGTCTGTCCAACCAGAGAATTCCCCGTTCACCATAACTCGTTGCGACCTATCTCTTAACCACGATTCTATCCAATTCAGCAAGTTGCCCCCTATTCCAATCTCGTGTAAACGCTTCAAGAGTTTGCCATGTTGGACCCGATCGAATGCCTTCTGGAAATCAAGGTAAACAACGTCGACATTTTTGCTCTTACCCAAAGCCTTAGTCACGTAATCATAGAAGCAAAGGAGGTTAGTTACACATGACTTCCCCTTCCTGAACCCATGCTGATTATCCGACAATACATTATTCTCGTCTATCCACTTCACAAACTGCCTTTTGATGATAATTTCCAAAATTTTCGAGAGGGAGCTCGTCAAACTCACTGGACGATAATTAGACACCACTTCTCTACTACCCTTCTTAAATATCGGAACAACGTTAGCCAGTTTCCAATCTCTCGGGACGATACCCTCAGCAACACTACTCCTGTATATCTGTGCGACTGGCCCCAACAATTCATTAGCACCTTCCCTGAGAACCCTGGGATAGATATCATCTGGTCCTGGTGCTTTGCTTGCACATACATTTCTTAGAAGATTTAGGACCTCCACGTCTTCCACTTGAATATCGTTGAGCGTTTTATTACCCCATGCAACACCCGTATATCGAATATCATTATCTCCATTAAAAACCGACGCGAAAAAGTCATTGAAAGCACTACACATGCCTACATTGCTCTCTACTTTTGAGCCTCCTATCGAGAGGGGGCCAACTGTCCCCTTACATCCATTATTGACGTATCGAAAAAATGATTTTGGGTCAGAGCCAATGTTATCTGCCAACCTAGATTCAACTTGCTTTTTACTATCCCTTATCGCTTTCTTCAACAGTCTTCTTTTATCAGTAAACAATGATAGGTCACCTCGTCCACTTTTATACTCTCTGAATGCTCTTTTCTTTTCAAGATAAAGGTTCCGCACGCTATCCGTGAACCATAGAGGGTGTGATGTACAAACACGCTTTTTTCGAACAAAGGGTATGACGTCGTGCAAAACAGAGGACAGCTTCGTACTAAATTCTTCCCATTGACTTACCACCCCTACTGATTCCAACCGGTCTTTGAAAACTTCCGCTAACCTTCTTCGCAAAACATCAAAGTTAGTTCTCCGAAAACAAGGAACCAATCTTTTGTTATCAACCTTACCCGAGGAAAAGTTACAGTGAAATCTGACGATACGATGATCACTGGAAGAAAACTCTTCCCCCACCGAAACATGTTCAACTAGATCCTCAGAACTAGTAAGAACTAAATCCAAAATAGCAGTACCCCTAGTGGCTTCTGATACATGCTGATACAAAAAATTTTCGAGCACCAACTTAAGAAAGTCTCTTTCATACTGATTTCCAGATGAAAGGTTCTCCCAATCAATACCCGGGTAATTGAAATCCCCTAGTATGAGAACCCTCTTTCGCTTACACATGTAGGAAATTTCATCGTGAAATTTCTTTAGTGATTACTGTTGGTTTTTAGAGACAACACAATATATAAGAGAAAGAAATGAATTATTTTTATAAAATACTGGAAAAATTGTTAAAAATTTTGTTTTATGTATATGTATGAGAAAAATTTTTTTTTGCTATTTCATATATGACAATGTATGAATATGATAGAACAACTATCACAATAAATGTATTATAATTTGTTATTAAGAATATGCCAATTATTTCCATTTTCAAGATATATTAGTTTTTCATAGTATATAGACATTTTAAAAAATGACCATCATACATACAGAAAAAACAGTACATGATGGAGATTTTGTACATTCATATTTGAATTCAACGCCCAAAATTAACCTAAAAAAACTTATTTTACTCATGTTAGAAAAAAAAGTAAAAAACTGTTGAGTGCCAAAAATATCAAGTGCCAAAAACAAATAAAACATTATTCCAAAAGAGTTATAGATATACTGCTCCAAAAATAACAAATCTATATCATACAATCAATCATACAAATAATAATATAAGATCCAATAACAATATCTTTATATACTTTATAAATACATCTAGTCTTATATTATAACAATATTACAACAATACAATATAACAACTCAGTGTTGACTTTTAATTTACTGTGTATAAATATAACAAAAATTTATAAACTTATGTATATTTTCCTTGTTTCAGTAACAAAATAATTAAATATATATATATATATACACTTTATGTGAAACAATTACCAACCTGTACAAACCACAATAATAAGGCTGTTACTGAACTAATATCACCAAGTAACCCTGCTGGAAGGACATTCAAGTCCCTTGAGGCCAATAGTGTGTGTATTATATGTTTGTGTGCAAACATTATTTTGTATACATATTTAGAGCCAACATATGAGTTTATTCCCTCCAATGTTTTCTTTCTCGCTCCTTCTTTCAATAAAACATATTTTTTCTTTCTCTATGCAGAAATTAAAAAAAAAAAGTCTTTTCATCAGAAACAGTATTCTGGAGAAAACAGAGGGAAAAATATTATTCTAGTTAGATTATTTTTCCATATGCCTTCACCTAAAAGATTACTTGCAAAAACAGGTTTTCGCGATTTACTAACAATAGTCAATGTGCCATATAGAGATAGGGGTTACGTGTATGAGTGAATATTTATCATTGGAGTAGGTAGTGATTTTCGGCCGAGGAACAATTTTTGTTATCATTTGTTTCTCATTTGAAAATAAGCTTTGTTTTTTTTAAACAAGAGGTTTTAAAAGTTCCTACATTAAGGACCGTTTATATAACATTGTATGTAAAACTGTTGCCTCAAAGCCATGGGTGTTTGAGCACTCCAGCATTTTTTGGCGTGCATCCGAGCACACCAAAAACTTTATTCCGAAATCCAAATTTTTACATGAAGCTCAGGCCAAGCACCAGTGCCCATGAGTCTAAAACACTTCTGATGCCCTTGAATCTGATTCCCTCCACCAACTGAGGTTTCAGATTCTAGTACCATGCATAAATCAGTGACGTGGAATGAAACATACATCAAACAAAAAATAAATAATGAAAAATTAATTGTTGTCAAAAAAGAACTATTGAGTATAATACAATGGACAAATAACTATATAATGCCAAATAAATAAACTGCCAGTGAACTATATAATATATAATCATTGTAGGCATATAAACTTGCATCAGGTCCATGAGCCCAAGCCAGGTGTGGATGCAGGATAATGTGTTGGGAAGAGTGACTTATTGTGTAAGTTCATCGAATCTTCCTGTATTTTATGAGAAAGGCCAATTTTTGTCATATTATTCGGATCTTGGGAGGGGCGATCACCCCCCCCCCCCCTAGATCCATGGTTTGCCCAAGCTCACTTAATATTTGCTACAATTTCTACCTACAGAAATATTGGATTCGCTCCCTCCTCAACATTTTTATATTTCAAATATTTTCAATAACTTCATGTCTTTGCATATTGTATTTTATGTACTTGATACAACTCTTCAAGCAAAAACAAGCGGATGAAAATGGTGGGGGGGGGGGGGGAAATATTTCAAGTGAAAAACGTGTTCTATGAATCTATTCACACAAAAAATTCTCAAGGTAACTTTCTTATCTCAAATCGGCACACACATTTTGCAAGAGAAAGGATGGCGTTTTGTATCTATTCCATAGAACTTCGACATAATATTACGCCAGAACCACTGGATGGGTTAAAACATTGATTATCTCCTAAAAAAGTGGTCTGAAATCTCCTGATCAAAGCCGCCACCAAAGTTGCTGTCTGGCAGTCCAATGATTAGGGAGCTAGCTTCTGACTGTGCAGGTCTGGGTTAAAATCCTGGTTTGGGCATGGATGTCTACTAACGAATTCTCCGGACAGATCATAAAGATCTCTTGGGAATACGTGATGATCATTTAAAAAAAACCATCTTTTTCCCGGGTGTTGCAAACTCATAAAATGTTTTTCAAGATCGCATTGAAATAAACTTATGATTTATTTTTTCATTAATTTCATATTTGGAATAACTATTTCCACCTGTAAAACAGTTTAACTGTGAGAAATTTTTTTTTAATTTTGTTTTTAGGATTTTGAACGCACTATTTCTAGTGTTTTTGTATATGATTGAACACATTCTGCTAGAGGTAGTAGTACTTAACAAATCTTACACTGAAATTGCAAAAATTGATACTTAAACACATTTCATTCACAAAAGTCAATGTGTGAAAAAAATAAAATTAAAGAAAATTATATAGTAGAAAATTGAACAAATTATTTCCAGAGAATGAACAAATTATTTCCTGAGAATGAATAAATTATTTCCAGAGAATGAATAAATTATTTCAAAACTCACTTTCTTAAAAACTCATCAAAACTGTGCCTTTTCATAGTTTTAGATGTAATAACTTTTGCATTCCTCAAGACACTTCTAATTTGAGAATTCAAAGCACCATACAGACACCTTTCTCCATCAAAAGTATTTGCTTCACATCGAGCACCTGTGAATAAACTCACATTTAACTTATACACACCTTGACTAACCAAGCACATTTTTGTACCTACAACTGAAAAAAAACAAAAAAAATTTATAACTTCAAAAACAAATTTAACAAAATAATAGAAATTAATCGAGTTTGAGACTAAAGAACATATGAAAAATCAAGATCAAACTAATCACACTAACTTTTTTAAAATATAAAATGGATTCAAAAATGAAATATATATATTTTTTAATGTGACTTATACAATCCTTTTTATTAACCCTTTAATTGGCAAGCATGTGGAATATCCAGGGGAGAAAAATTTTGAGGGGTTATATTAAACAAATGAGGCACCCTGAATGCTATTACATGACAAAAAAAAATTTATTGTCAATATTAAAAAAAATATGGGATTTTGCACTTCGGGGGATGTTGGGAAGTTATACACCATATTTATAAGATTTACGTATATATGAATAGTTTAAAAATGCCATTTATTGTTTACCAACATACTATTCTATCATTGTCGAAGAATGCACAGCGATGTCTCCTCTACACTTGGGTATTTCCCTTAAAAATGCAAGGGTAAAAAATCATTCTTGCTTGACTCGTCAAGAAATGGGAGACATATATACCTATTAGTCATTCCACTGGTATTATCAAAACTTCATGAACAGCTTACAGGTAAAAATTGAATATTTAGGAGTTGTTTAGAAGCATCAATGCAAAAACAAGCTCAAAATATACAATGCCTTTATCTGAAAAATATAAGAACCTCATGTTGCTTTTGAGAGCAACACTGTCAAACAAAGGGTTAAACATTGAGCTTATACTGTATTATTGGAGGGATAATGACATCAGCTGTCTCTGCCTCAGCAGTGCTGAGAACAGTATCCTAAACATCATTCATCTGAAGATCACGTGACATGTTTACTGTCAGCACAATCCCTGTTATTTTCTTATGGCATCCATGGGAGTTTAAAGGGAAATGAGGAAGGAAGGAATTGTTTATTTTTTCAAAGATTGTGATTATTATTCCAGCATTAATGAAAGAAATATGTAGGTCATCTAGAAAGTAATGAGCGTTTCCTCATTCCCACCACACACGTCATGCGATCTTCGTCATTCGAGGTTGATCAGTTTCCCCAGCTGTTCTCTTTAGTTTTCTGTGTATTGATTTCAAAATTTTATTTTTGTGAATTTTGAGCTAATTTAAAATGAAATGTCTGATTAAAAATCCCTCCAACTGAGAAGTGTGGGGAATTATACGAATGCCATCAACTTAATGCAGCAAAGCATCTATAATGAGTGATGGGTGTCTGATGTGAGTATCGTCATGCATATTAGTTCATTTTTCATTAAAAATTACACACCCCTTTTTCTCACATTTCTTCTATTCATTATTGTATCAGAGTACACATGATTCACTTTTTGAACATTAAGGAATCAAATAATTTCCTGCACTTCACAGTCGGCAGTATTTTTAATCACAGTTTATTTTAAATTAGCACAAAATCCACAAAAACTAGCTTTTGTGACCAATACTCACGGAAAACTAAAACAAATATATGTAGGAAGACGTCACTCTCCCCTGTTAATATAACAGATTTGGAAAACTGGCTGAATGAAAAGATATCAGTGTTTCAGGGAAGGAAAATTCATCTCTGCCCTCATGGGGACTCAAACCCTGGTCTCTTGTTTGCCGGATGAGTGCTCTACCAACTAAGCTATGAAGACAGATAGAGTTCACCCAACACCACCTAGAGAATAAGGCCTCCGCAAGAAGCTCATGATGTCACTAAGATTGGCCTTCTCACCTATAGCCATTGGATGTAGCAGGCAGACACATGTGCCATCTTAACCCTTTTGTAGCATATCGAATGGCTATAGGTGAGATGGCCTACCTCAATGAAGTCACAAGCTTCATGCTGAGAATTTCTTCTCTAGGTGCTGTTGGTTCACCTCCCTTAGAGCGTAACTTCCTATGTATACATCGCCATCTGGTGGATCCTGATGTCATTTGTGAGCTATGTTTCAGAATGTTGCCGCCGTCTATTGCATGGAGCCATTAAGCATATACATATGTGCCAAGGGGGGGGGGTGAACTCTATCTGTCTTCACAGCTTAGTTGGTAGAGCACTCGTCCAGCAAACAAGAGGCTGGGGTTCGAGTCCCAGTGAGGGTAGAGATGAATTTTCCTTCCCTTAAACACCAATATCTCTTCATTCAGCCACTTTTCCAAATCTTTTGTATAAAGCAAATAGTCGGGTAAACTGGATGACTTTGAATGGTGACAATTGCATGCCCTGTGCAGCGGGAATGCGCAATTGGTTGTTACTTTCTGGATGACCTTCGTAATTCCAGCATTAATGAAAGAGATAATTCCACAATTAATGAAAGAGATAATTCCACAATTAATGAAAGAGATGATTCCATAATTAATGAAAGAGATAATTCCATAATTAATAAAATAAATAATTCCAGCATTAATGAAAGAGATAATTCCAGCATTAATGAAAGAGATAATTCCATAATTAATAAAATAAATAATTCCAGCATTAATGAAAGAAATAACTTTAGCATTAATGAGAGATAATTCTCTAGAATTGATGAAAAAACAATTCCAGAATTAATGAAAGAAAAATTCTAAAATTAATGAAAGAAAAATTCTAAAATTAATGAAAGAAAAATTCTAAAATTAATGAAAGAAAAATTCTAAAATTAATGAAAGAAAAATTCTAAAATTAATGAAAGAAAAATTCTAAAATTAATGAAAGAGATACTTCCAGAATTAATGAAAATTATCCCAGCATTAATGAAGTAAATAAATCCAGAATTAATGCAAGAAATAATATAACCTTTTTAATATCTAAGGTTCTCTATCGTTTTTTAATCTTTAGAAGACAATCAATTGCAATCTTTAGAGCAGCGATCTTCAACCTGTTGCTCCTCTAAGCACCAAGGGTGCTCAATGCTTGTGTCCCATTGCATGCTCGCGAGCACTCTATCAATGTTTCAATTTAACATCCTGTAAAAATATGTGTGGCGCATTCAAGGATTACAATTAATGCAGATTTTAGGCATAAATCTATCAAAGTTGGCGTAAGGGATGCTCTTCATTTGACGATGGGTATAGGCAGTGCTCGCGACTTAAGAAAGGTTCAAGACCCACGCTTTAGAGATTGGAACCACATTTCAATGGGAAAATTGCGTGGCACGAACTGTGTATTATCACATGATATCCTTGAATTCCATGTTTCTGCCATCATGGTGGCTCTTTTCTCCTTTTAGTAATATAAGCTCAATAGGGCAAAATGCTAAATGATTACTGTCTGTCCAAGAAGTTTCTTTTCTTTTTGTATCAAAATATCCAAATAATGGGATGAGGAATAAATATGTTGACAAACTTTGCTTGTCAAGTGCTCATAATTTTTTACCTGAGGATTTGAATAACCAAAAAAGAATAAGTTGCCAGACAAATTTCTTAAGAGCCAAACATTTTTTTCAGAGGGAAAAGATCTAAAAAGTGACTTTTTTTTTTTTACTTTTCTGGGACTTGTGACCTCTTTTCCTGTTAGTATACAAGCTAAGATAAATTCCAGAAATTTGTTTTCCTGAGCTACAGTCAGGGCCGTCTTAAGAGCATCATGGGGGCCCCTGACCAAGTGATTTTTCTGATGCCCTACCTAGCAAATTCTCGAAAAATTCTACTTCTCATTTTTCTGAAGTTTTCTCTTGAGGCCCCTGGGCTGTGCCTGGGTGGGCCCATGCGTTAAGACAGCAATGGCTTCAGTTTAGTAATCACAGACAAAGTTTTAGGCACCATGGTGACCTGATACCTAGGATTTGTCAAGCCTTGATATACTTTAAAGAAATAACATGAAAGTGAAAGGAAATAAATGTACCATTTTGTAGAAGATACTCAACAACATCAAGGTGCCCACATAAACAAGCATAATACCTACAAAAAAAAGTATAATGTTAATAAAATGTAACGATCTGAATAAATTCTGTTTGTTTATTCATGATGCACATTTACTACTTCCATCAACATTTTCGGATGACATTCACTTCCTTGATTTTATAGCTACACTAAGAGAAACTTAATGCAGAAAAAAGATAAGAAAAGATGGTCTTAATTATTTTCTATAAAAATGAATAAATAACTACACTGCTCAAAACAATTAGGGGAGCAAGCAAAAAAGTGAAGAAAACCGTGCGAGACAGCCACGTATTGGCATACAATGGATAGTACACGCGTATCAATGCGCAATACAGAAAAAAGACGTAAAAAAATTTGGAATTAAGCTTTAATTCTTTGAAAATATGGAAAAAACATGAAAAGATGATTTAGGGCAACAATTTGGTTACATGTAAACGATAAAAAAAAGTACTGTTTAGACATGATGCATGAGTTTTAATAGGGCGTGTGGTCTCCTCGAACAGCTAAGACTGCTGCACACCTGTTTGCCATGGATGCGATGAGGTTATCGATCAGACTTTAGGGAATACTGTTTCACTCCTCAAGAAGTGCAATCTGCAAGTCTCGGACAGTAACAGGCAGCCTTGGTCGCGCAGCAATGCGTCGTCCGAGCATGTCCCAAACATGCTCGATTGCAGGATTCAGGTCAGAAGGGCACGCTGGCCATTCCATACGCTGTATTGTTTTAGCTTCAAGCATGTTCTCCACCAGACGAGCTCTCTATGCGGTCGGGCATTATCATCCTGGAAAACAAAGGAATCTCCAATGGCTCCAGCGTAAGGGATGACATGAGGTCGCAGTATCTCGTCTGCATACCTTCGGGCTGTCAAAGTGCCATTCCGAATGATATGCAGGTCCGTACGTCCGCCTATGCTGATTCCACCCCATACCATCCAACCAGCTCATCTGTATTGTGACCTTTCATGAACGAATGCGGGTTATTTTGAGTGCCCCTGTCCCTCCATACCAGAACACGTCGGGTGTCACACTCCAGACTGAATCTGGACTCGTCTGTAAACAGCACTTGGCTCCAATCATGTTGCTCCCAATCTCGATGTTCAGCAGACCATCTTCTTCGGGCCGCACGGTGGCGTGGGGTCAACGGAATGCAGACCATTGGCCTATGTGCATAGAGCCCTCCCTCATGAAGCCAGTTACTGTTTGGCTGGACACCCTTCATCCTGTTGCCAAGAGCAACCGTCTTTGCAGCTGCGTAGCATTCTCTGTTCTGTTAACCGTATATACCGGTCATCAGTTGCTGTAGTGGCGCGTGGCCGACCTTGCCCTGGTCGACGTCTAACATTTCCTGTTTCTTGGAATCGATTCCACAGCCTTGCAACAACACTTCTGGCGACTCCAACAGCATCCGCGACACTACGTTGTGTTTGCCCGGATTCCAGTCTGCCTATAACATGCCATGCCATGGATTCCGGTAAATCACGTTGTTGAGACATCCTCAAGTCACTTTGTCTCAAAAAAAAAATACTGCGCAATCGAATTTCACAGTTAAGGCAGTAAAACAGACGTTTCTCCAACATCCCGATTTCTGCCCTTATCTCCTTTTTCTGGTTTTTGACGTCATGAACTTTGATTTGCATATGAAGTTTTCTTCTTCCGTTTCCTGCTAGGCTTTAAATTATGGATGATTCATTTTATGTTACTTACCGGTATACATCTTTGCGTAATTTTGTTAAAACCATGTCCTCCCCTAATTGTTTTGAGCAGTGTAGTTAGACTACCATATTGTCGGGCTACTGTATATGAAAATTTTTTAAGATTGATAAATCAGTTTTATATACAGTAAATGCTATAGCAATGATGATGAATAAATTTAATTTCACTGAAGGCAAAAAAAAAGAAATTATCTCCAGGATTTTGTTACAAGATAAATATTACAATCACTTTTCCACAATGCAAAAATATTTTATAGAACAGCAGATGACATGTATAATTTGTGGATCAAATCCAAATTGAAATTTCTCAGATTCTATTTTTGCTGAATTACTTCTTTAGGGGTGGAGGGAGCACAAATATGTATGAACAACACATATGAATAATGTAAAAATATAACTGATTTACTTAAATTGATACAGAGTTCAATGATGTTTGCAGTTTATCTAATCCTATTTCTCATATATGCAGTATAACATATTCATGTTCACATTCTATGTAATATTTTAAAATGAAATATTTTATAAATTTTTTTGTGAGCTGGCTCAACTCCTTGAATGGGACAGATTCACCTCTAAGGCCAGATTTTTAGCATCCATGCTTATACTTCACAGTTTAAGTCACAAAGGCTGTTCTCTTCCATCCGTGGTGTTTCAGGTATATACGGAAAAGCCTGAAAAGGCATTGATACATATGAGTGGAGGTATGGTAGTAATGCTTCCCCCCTCCAACATCACGGATGGGTTTTTTTTTGGACTACCTAACATATATGCAAAAATCCATACTGACATCATCATCATTGTGCCCCACATTTTCAAGTCTATCTCTGCTCATGCACATGCAGCAGCTCTACTGTACAGTGATACTCTGCTAACAATTTTTCAGCTAATGAAGATTTTTTTCCATGAAATTTCTACCTCAGCTAATGAAGATTTTTTTCCATAAAATTTCTACCTCAGCTAATGAATAAAAATTTTGGCTAACAAAGATTTTAGTTGACATGGATGCACATGAATACATAGCAAACTATGTTGGAACTGAATTTGCTCAAAATTTTCATAAGTATAACTGTCTTTAGAACCTGATTAATTTTTATCGGCATCAGAATCACTTCCGATTTTTCTTCCAGAAAGCTTTTATCATTTCATGCATAGCTGAAGATACAGGGGGGTATTCTTCCAAGCATCAATGACAGAGCAGACTGATTTAATGTACGTGCACATATATGAAGAATTGACATCGTCATTATTGTGTCCCCCAGCCTTTCAAGTCTGTCTCCGCCTACAATTTTGTGTAAAATAAATGATTAATCAAAGTAAAAAAAATGCATTAAAAAATAGAGCCTAGACTTGAATAATCTTATTGCCCTTGTTCTTTTGGTGCAAGACTTTTAGTATCAAACTGAATGGTCTCGACATTTTAGGAGACTATCTGTTCTATCTGCATATATGAGACATATATATGAGCTGATCGCATCACATATGGCCTATACATACCTACAAACCTGACTGGGTTGTGTAAATAACATAAAACAAAAAGATCTTTTGTTTCTCAACTTCATGTAAATTCTCTTTCATCCAAATGTGAAGCTGTTCATTTTACCAGTTAGTTTTTTTACAGTGCTTCTTTGGTGTTTCAAAAAACTTATCTTTAAATTTTGAGCCATACCTGAAAATGAATTAACTGATTTTCCATAGAAACCTATGAGAAATTGCATTTCAGCTAATGAAGATTTTGCCTAACAAATTATCTTTATCAGCCGAGATATGACAGCAATTATAATACTCTGGGAAATAATAGACATTACGAAAATACAACTTAAATAAAGCCATCAACAATATATTTTACTTACAATGGGGTGCTATCCCAATTGTCTCGTATATTCAGTTCAACATCTTTACATTCAACTAAATACCTAATGAAAAAAAATTGGTTCAAGTTTTATGTGCACGCATTATTAGTCATTGGAAATTCACAGAATACTTTTAAAACTACTTGAAAATTATCAATGAAATATTTAATATTATATGAAAAAATTCAAAGAAACAGATTTGTATAAATTTAAAAAAAAACATTTCATCATATACAGGAGCCTACTTCATGTGAACAAAATTCTAGAGCACAGATTTCTAAAAACTGTATGCTGCAGCACTTTATAGTGCCATGAATTCAAAAAGGGATGTCACAAGACATTTCCAGGATAAAAATACAATAAAACCAGTAAAAGTTAGCCAACTTTGGTGCAACAACGTTCTAGTCAACTTGGACAGGTGGTCAAAACTTACAAAGATCAGTCCTGTCAATACTAAAAACTATAAATAAAGTGGCATAATACAGAAAAAACTTTTTTTTTAGGACATCAGCAGCAGAGATGCCATTGATGTGTTATAACGCATCAAATACCCGGAATTTTAGAAAAGGATGCATAAAAATTTTGTTTATGCGTCCTCAGCGACGCATTTTTTCCTAGTTATAAGAAAAAAGTAAAGAAAACCTCCCAAACATTTTCCCTTTCTTTTTTTTTCTTTTTACCGTCTATCATGATCACGTGACCTTGAAAAAGTGGTTTTACTACTTTGTACACTGTACTGTATTGATATACATGCGGGTTGTTGACGAATAAAATGAGAGAGATCTAGTTGCTTCCCTGAATTAGAGGCCGTGTAATTGCCAAATTTTGGAGTTTTTAATCCCCTGCAGATTTTCTCCCTTCCGGTCACATACTGGAAATTACGGTACTTTCGCAGCTATCTGCCAGCATTCAAAGACAGCGTCTAATACCCCGTAAATTCGCCTTGCTTTTACAATATTGCGAATGCGCATTTTTTATTTTTAAACCATAAAGGATTGGAACGCCTATTCAAATTGTAAAACTTTCCCAATTCCGTGGAAAAAAACCGAATCTGTAAAAACTCTACCTTGAATATATACAGTTTTGTCATTTAGCTGCTATATGTGGTAGTCACCGTTTCACATCGCGAAAATCACAGATGTGTACGCAGAATCGGCTTTTGAAGGGGCACAAGGATCTAATTCTTCAAAGAAAGTTTGGGTCACTCACTCGAAAACAATTTCAAATTAACAGATAGTATAAAAGAAATTATTTTATTACAAAAGAAATTATTTTATTACAAAAGAAATTATTTTATTCCAATATTTTAATTCTCTCAAAAATATTTTTAATTTTTAATCTTCGGGAAGGGGGAAGGCCCTTATAATCCCCCTCCCCCCAATTTTGATTTTGGTGAAAATCCGGGTTTGCAACTAACGATTGCACAATGGTAATTGGCTAAAAATGTGATTTTGTAAGGTTTTGAAATTTTGAGTTGGCTATTCCTTTGAAAAACTTCTGGTTGCCATGGCAATCACACAGACCAACAACACACACAAATATGTATACATTAAATTTCAAATGCACGCATTACCAGTTTGGAGGATGCAGGGTCGCAACTGGGAGGGGGGAAAGGGACAGGCGGGTCTAGTGTCCCAGGCTCTGGATTAGAGGGGGCCACCAAATTCACCCTTTATAACTGCTTCTTCTACATTACATGGGTGTGCCAAAATGTGTGCTTGCCCCATTTGAGAAAGTATCTAGTTGCTGCCCTAGATAGATGGCACCACCTACTGAACACAAAACACGCCAAATGCTGGCCACACACACATAAGCACACTTAAGTTTCTTCAACACAAATCTGACATAGCTCCCATATTCAGGTGTGAAAATATGTGGCAGTTAAAAGGTGACAGATCAGAGTGGTGGACCATCAGAGAGGAAAAATAAAATAATTTTACCAGGAAAACCAAAGTATGAATAGGGAATCAGAAAATAAGTGTCAGAGAGAAAAAATTGAAAATTTGCTTTAAATTTAATCAGAAGATATTGAAAGCGCTAAGATTTTTTTAACGAAATGTAGAATCAATCAGAAGGGACTTTATAGATTGATTTATTAGTAGACATATATAAATGAGTGCCTCCAACTGTTAATTAAAGTGGGATCCTGCTTATATAACGTTTTTCAAAAAACCGTTATAAAAACATTGTAAATAGGAAAACACTTTAAGTAACTCTCATTAAGATTTCCCATTTATTGTTAGGACCACGAAAATAAGTTGTACTAAGTGGAAAAAAGTTCTAAATGGGAGAAACGTTATAAGTGGGATCAACTGTATATTTGTTTCAGATTTATTACATGTGCGGAATTCCATACGTTAAATTCTCAGTGCTAATGAGCTTCTTTGCAAGCTTTTCCTACTAGTAGACAATGAAAGTAAATGAACCTTTGGATAGAACATATGTTTTTAGAAATGAATTATACTTGATTCACAGATACCTTCTTCTCCTACCCAGAACATGACCCACCGCTCAGTCTCAACGAAGAAATATAAGCAGGTGATCAAAGCATAGGCGGAGATTGACTTGGAAGTCTGGGGGGGGGGCAAGGTCATTATTGCTGGGGGGGGGAGGGGCACGATGATGATGATGTCATTTCATACATACATTAGATCAGTCGACTCAACCTTTGACGCTGGGGGGCAATAACCCTCCCCCCCCCATATCTCCGCCCATGGATCAAAGACCTGGGGCATGCTGAAAGAAAGTTCATGGAGAGATACCAGTGAATTATGGGGAGTGGGAGGGTGGGGGGAGAGTCATAATTTTTTTCAAGATAAATTTTTTTTGAGAGGGACCCTCTTTCACTCAGAAAGGACCCAGGTTTATCGAATAACCTAGGTCCCGGGACCCAGGTAAATTAGACTACAGCAGCATATCTGAGCGGGACACAAAAATTCTACTATTAATGTAGGGTGACAATTAAGCAAGGGTTTAAAATGCATACTTTGATAAGAATGAGGAAAATTATTATGACTGTAAAACAGAGGTGACCGCATCTGAGTGCTGATCATTAACTGGGGTTTTACTGTAATAGAAGAAATTATGTACAATTCTACATTTTGATTGAATTTAAACCCTACACACCATTACATATTTTTTATGAATGAAATATTTTTAACACCCTCTGTATTGTACATATGTTGAAAATTTTGTAAACAAAAAATATCTGGCTGCTTGCATGATACAAAGTGCAGCTAATCAATAGCAGAGTAAAATGCTTCAAAAAACCCTTTCAATTCCATAGTTTTATATTTCTTGAGAAAGTAATAAAAACGACTTTCTCTTCAAGTAAATTCAGGGGATTACAATAGCGGTCAACCTATAAAAGCGCTTTTGTATTGGATTGATAGTTAAAATTACGTATACGGGTGGTCAATATGCAATATAGGCATGTGAACGAGTTAGGTTTTGTCTCATGTTATTACAGAGGTTATTGAAGTATTCGGTTATATGAAAAATGGTTCAAATTAGACAGTTGGACAACTTACCAAGTTTTATTATGTATGGAAGAAGCAATCAAGAGTGATTCCCAACCAGCGTGTCGCGGCACCTCAGACCGATCAGGGGGTGCCACGATTTCTTTCTTAAAATTTTCCCAAGGGTGCTATGAACGTAAAACGTTTAGGCCCCCGGTTATATACATAACGTATATACATAACTATATACGTAAATAACGTAACTATATACATAAACCATGGACACATTCGACTATTTATTTCTTTAAATTATACGACCTTTAAGACACATTATGATTTATTCAAGTGTACATTTTATATGAGTGATGATACAAATTCCCATTTTCGATAGTTGAGTATAAAACTAAGATAATAATCTTTTCTTTAAATATTATTTTTGTTATTGTTTATTTTACTCCCGTGGCAATCATTAATTTCTGTTTTCATTGCATACTTTTCAGTTAACTTGAAAATAAATTATTTATGAGGTGATTGTAAGAGATTTGCGAATTTCTCACTTTATTCTAGGTAAATCACCACTTCGACAACATAGAAAAAGTTCTTTGTTGTCCATTTTTTTTTTTGAAAAACAACGAAAAAGAAACTTATTATGTTTGTAAACAAAACGGATGATTTCCCTTCTTCGAATTCCAATTCTAATTATACAGGGTTCTTAGCAGCCTGGCTATTCCCCCTGATTGTTATTCTTTTAGACTGAAAGGAGGGGAAGAGCAAAAACACAGAAAAAACATCTAAGATAGAGAGACAAAAACAAAAATGGCAAAATACAAACAATATCAAAATACAAAGCAAGATAGAGAGACAAAAACAAAAATGGCAAAATACAAACAATATCAAAATACAAAGCAAGATATACAAAAAGGCAATAGATTGGATTAAAGGAAAAAAGGTGATTCTTCAGGTCTGGGGGACGATGCTAGACCACTTTAAATGAGAATTATGACATGTTGTCCCTAATTGAGTATGTGTGCAAAAAGAAGGAACCCAAAAGACCAAAAGAAAGAGGGAAAACCAAAGAAAGAAGGGAAAAAATCAAGAGAATCTGGAGCTAAGCAAAACAAATTTTTCAAAACAAACTGCAATATCATGTGGTGGAGTCTCTAAGGGTGGAGCAGCAGGGCCGCAACTAGATGCTTGGTCACCAGGGGCAAGCGCGCATTTTGACGCCCCCTTGTAATGTTGAAAGAGAGGTTTCTGAATGAAATTTTTGCCCCCTCGGGTCTAGCGCCAGGGGCACGAGACCCACTGCCCTCCCCCCCATAGTTGCGGCCTTGTGGAGCAGAGAAAAAAATCTTTCCCACTATGAGGCAGAGGAGAGAATTTATGGAATGTGGATTTCCTGAGAGAATCATACCTTGAACAGTGAAATAAAAAATGAGTAGAGCTTTCATTAATATGACAATGCTTACACAAAGGACTATCAGCTTTCTTAATTCTATGAAGGTAAGAGAAAAGAAAAGCACGGTCACCAATAAGCCTATAGAAAAGACGTTCAAGTTTACTTTTAGAGAAATAACGAGATAAATTCTTACAGCTATTGTAAAATATATGAAACTCTAGGATGGAAGCCTCAAGTAGAGATTTATAATAATATCTGAAAAGATATCTGAGGTTGGCTTTCTGATCTTCAACATAGAGGCTAGTTGGAGAAAGGGTAACTGATCTGTTGACCATAGAGCTGACTTTGTGATCAATTATTTCATTGAAGGAAATGGCCGAATGACCCGGGACCCAAATGAGTGAGATGTGCCTGCTACGACTAGTTGTAGTAATCTGAGCATACAATAAACGAATGTCCATAGGGGAATGAATAGAAAATTCCCGGAGTGAAAGCAATAGAGTCAGAAAAGACAAAAATAGGTTGGCCCTGACAGCGAAAAAACGAACGGAGTCTATGAACAATAGAAATAGTTTCCCCAGTAAAAACAAATGATTTATTATGAATCCACAATTTTAATGACATTAGTCGTAGGGCAAAAAGCGCCACAAACCACATAGTCTTTCTTAGAGGCATCAGTAGCAATAAGAACACAGGAACGGTCCAAAGAACTCAGAAGTTGCTGAAACAATTGGGGACGAAGCAAAATACCTTGAGTTGTCTGATTTCCAATTCATCGATAATGATGGAAACATTGGGGACAGTCCAGGGGAGAAAAGAATAAATAGGTCGGTCTGAGAGTGAACGAATGGGAATAGTGAAAACATGGAGTTGTTTATCCTTTTGAGGAGAGGTGGAGATAACTGGCTAAAACCCGAATCAAATAAATTATTAAGAGCTTAAGTGGGAGAGGCAGTTGCAGATAGGCGGAACTTACTACATCTAAAGAGTAAAAGATCGCGCAGTGAAAGCACACCTAGAATAGTTCTCATCTTTTCAATTCTAGTAAAGATAGGTAAGCCCATAATGGCTCTTATAGCAGAATGATACATAGTATAGAGTTTATCGATATGAGTTTTGGCTGCATTAAACCAGACAATAGCACCATATCCCAAAAGGGTACTAATAATATTAAGAAAGATAGGCTTCATATAATACATGGGATATTTCTGGAGAAATGTGAAATGGATCTGCAAATATATTAAGAGCGAAAACGCTTCGTGAACGAAAATAATTAATGTGCTTTTTCCAACGAAGAGAAATATCTAGACGAACTCCAAGAATTTTTAAATAGTGGTCATATGGAATAGATTCACCATTAATGTTAAAAGAAGGCACATACGGTAGGTTTTTCCTAGATAAGATAGTGAATCGTGACGGATATGGAAATCGAAAGACCACTTTCATGAGATAGCCCAAGAGATAGTGTTGTTTAGGGCAGTCTTCAACTCCCTTTCAGCCCGAAGTCCATCAGCAGAGCGAACCATCAAGAAAAAATCATCTGTATAACAGAAGACATTGATATGTTGAGAAATAACTGAGAAAAAATCAATGGTAAAGAGAGCAAAGAGAATCGGGGATAATGTAGAGCCCTGGATAAAGCCACAGCCAGGAGAAAATTGATCAGAAGAGTGATCACGCCAGGAAACAAAGTGATTGCGATTAACAATATAGTTGCGGATCCAATTAATAAAATTACCCTCAAAGTCAATTTTTTGAAGTTTATCAATTAAAATACTGTGTTAAACACCGTCATAAGCAGATTTGATGTCGAGACCAATAATATAAATGGATTCAAACTTTTCAAAAGCGTCAAATGCATATTTGATAATATCTCTAAGTAGGCTGACCATATTTCCTCGAGAGAAATACGGGACATCGGGATTCCAAATACGGGAAAATACGGGACATCGGGATTCCAAATACGGGAAAATACGGGACATCGCCAATTATCGCCAAAAACGATGCCAAAACCAAACAAAGTTGCCAAATATTGTTGAAATTACGGAAAAATCACAATGGCGGGAAATGATGCATTACTACAAATTGCAGTGGATTAAAATGTATTCCACGAAAAAAAAACCGTTTACCAAGGCAAATGTGGGAGATTAATATCCCATATATAGTTGTAACTGTCATAAAATAATTTATGAGTTGAAAAATAATTTCAATCTTCGACTTCAATAAAGAATAAAAATTCAAGTAGGCGTCGTGTGAAATACGGGAAAAACCGGGACACTTTTGCCAAAAAGTCGGGACGGCCAAAAAAAGAGAAAATACCGGGACTGTCCCGGGAAATACGGGACGTATGGTCACCCTATCTCTAAGGCATGATTCAGCACCGGTGATTGGGCGGAAACCATAAACGCATGAAAGGAAAAGCTTATATTGCAGTGTGATCCAAGTGAGTCTAAAGCAGGGTTTTCCAACTAGTGTTCCGCGGAACCCTAGGGTTCCATGAGAGTTTTTTTGGGGTTTCCGCGGAATCAAAAGTGACGGAACCTCAAAAATCCCTGATAGTTTCAAAATTTTTTTCTTGTCACTATTTCACCTGAAGCAATTTTTTGTAAGACTTCCTGGAATTCCCGAAAAATCTCATATTCCTGAAACTCAAGACCTACATACGGATTTTATGAGGGTCTGCTTTCTTTGCATTCTGTCCCCCCCCCCCCCCCGCCCCACCTCTTTTCCTTCGTTTGACCAATTGAGCTTCATGATATCTGAATCTTATCGCTTTTCTGAATAGCAAATCCTAAATAGCAATCCTAAGACAGAGAAAACGAAAAGCTTCACTTTCTAACTTTTTTGCCTGAGGTTATTTTTCCCCATTCTATAGATTTTTTATCACAAATGAAACCTCGTGTATACGACGTTGAAGAGTTAATGTCAAAACGTTGTATATGGGGAAATCATACAACTGAAACTTCACTGAAAATGACCCCCACCACCTCATAGACAATATCACAAAAATCAGTGGTTTTAATTGCATTTTGTTTGTTATATAATAATCATTCTTGAGAAAAATAACTCACAACATTAACCCTTTGCACTCGAGGCCTTTTTCGCTCGCGCGAACCAGTAACTCGAGACGATTTTCCGCATATCTGGTGAATTTCTTACCGCAGTGTCGCTTTCACATTCACTATCTATTACCCTGATCTTTCGCCTTCTTACATCTTTTACTTCACCGCTATCTTCATCACAGCTTTCCTCCTTTCTATCATCAAGTGGTCTATGCATAGACGTAATTTCGTTCTTCATCAACGAAAAATCGAACTCGTCTTACTTGAACTGATTCCTTCATTGTATTCAATGTTTATTGGGCTCCGTAACTTTGAAAATAATGTTCCTATTGCCACGACTGTCGAGTTCGAACTAACGCGAAGACGCATATATAACAATAAATCTAAAAAACGTATTTAAGATTAAAGATTGGCAGTTGTTTTATACGCATGTATTGTTCATCGTTACCGCTCGAATTATCGCGTCAAACCGAGTGGTGATAGTCATCTCTCGAGTTACCGCATCAAATCATGCGGTGAACGAGAGTCACCTCTCGAGTGCAAAGGGTTAAATTTTTCAAAATCATATTAAAAACTACTTAAATAACTGTAATTCTCATTACATTACGCCGTTGCTTAAGTCTTGTGTATTCTAAATTGTTATCCTGAAAATTTGAAAGAAAAAAACGTAATTTTTCACTTTTTCAAGAAAGATTTTTTTTGTTTTGTTTTGCATATCTAAAGCCAGGTCGATAAGATATTCGCAAACTGTGCCACAAGCAGAGCCGTATTTATGTTTTGCCGCCTGTGGGCTATACAAATTTTGCCGCCCCCTCCCATTTCAATCTAACTTTTTTACACCCCTCTCATGCCATTACTAACAAATCATAAACAAACAAAAACAAAAAAGTGGTAATGTATGTGGTTGCGTCTAAATTTTAGTTTTCTGTCCTGTATTCGTATCCTATTCCGATATCCATAACGATTGCCATGTAACGAGGGGGGGGGGGGTTCTCAACCTTCGGCATTAAGGCGTCTACACATAGATGAAAAACACTGATAAATTTATAAATTTAATTCGAATGTATGGTGCATACTTTCTACGTACTTGGTTATAGTCCAGCAACAAAATCGGTAATGCATTATAAATCAGGAATTTCAGCTACGTCATTCATGTTTCAAGGGATTGTATAGTTATTAAAATAAAAAAAAATTAACCTTTTATATGGACAACCTGTGCCCAAAAACCGAATTAAAAAGTTGTTGCCCTGTCTCTTCTGATGCCAACGAAGAAATTTCAACGTTTCCAAGTGCAATATTCACAGAGATATCTGAATTGAAAAATCGGAGAAAAGTTGGGAAAAAAGTGTTGTCCGTTAGTTTGTGCCGGCTTTTTTTTCACCTTTCCTCCGATTTTCGAATTAAAATACACTCATGTCCATAAATTAAGGATAATGGCAGCTCCGGCAAATAAAGGTTCAGAAACAAAACAAACGTTACTTATTCATAAAGCCCATTTATTAAACAAAAGATAAAGAACAAAAACGATGGTGTATGTATGATACCATTCATAAAAACTACGATTTTTGCTCCCTGGTGCAATTGTAAAAAATATCTCCTTTACAAAAACTTACTATTACATGGTTGGTATGATGGTTAATACGTTGTATATCTCCCATGCTATGAAATACAGTCCGTACAACGCCTAGGCATGCTGAGTATCAAATTATCGATCTGATCTTGGGGAAGATCACTCCACTCAGCAAGCAATGCTCTCCGAAGTTCCGGTACACATGTAGGAGGTGGTTGACGGGCTGCAACTCGTCGGCCAAGCTTGTCCCACACATGCTCTATCGGATTCAAGTCAGGTGAGAATGCTGGCCATTCCATACGGGTTATATCCTCAGATTCAAGGCATTCGTTTACGATGTTTGCTCGGTGAGGACGGGCGTTGTCATCCGTAAACACAAGTTCTGCGCCCATGGCACCCCTAAACAAACGTACATGTTGTTTCAGAATGATGTCCCGATAAATTTGGGCTTTCATGGTTCCGGTTTGAACATGCAGATCTGTTCTGGAACCCAGTATAATTCCACCCCAAACGAGCAATGCTGCACCACCGTAACGGTGTTGTTCAATGATGTTGTCTTGGTGGTAACGGGTACCTGGCGTTCTCCATATGAAAGT
The DNA here is from genome assembly GCF_987345545.1 of Pholcus phalangioides. NCBI lineage: Eukaryota > Metazoa > Arthropoda > Arachnida > Araneae > Pholcidae > Pholcus > Pholcus phalangioides. Next base: position 39,526,565 of record NW_028301600.1, on the reverse strand, counting down.
CCGACGTGAATCAGACTGCAAGCTAAACGTGGACTCGTCGGAAAACATCACACAAGCCCACTGTGACGATGTCCACATTGCATGTTCTCTACTCCAGGCTAATCGCTGCCGACAGTGAGTTGCCGTGAGCGGAACACATCTGACAGGCCTGCGAACATATAGACCAATATCTCCCAAACGTCTGTACACGGTTTGCCTTGAAACTGTGGTACCCGTGGCTGCAGATAGCTGACGAGACAGGTCGGATGCTGTGCTCCGTCTGCTTTTTTTGGCAGTTACTGCCAAATACCGGTCTTCATTCGGCGTTGTAACTCGGGAGCGACCTGTACTGTAACGTCTACTGACATTTCCGTTATCTTGGAATCGTTGCCAAAGCCTAGAGATGACACTTTGGACAATTCCAAGTTCCTCGGATACTTCCATCTGAGTGCGCCCACATTCCAGTCGGCCGATAATTCTACCACGTAAAAAATCATCCACATGCGTCCTCTGTGTCATAACTATTCGCTTATGGCACTGAGCGCCTTACAGAACTCTTGTGAGCAATTTTACTTCTTTGCCACCATTCCTTATATACCCCCCCCCCCTAACACTCTCGTCACTGTGACGTACTATCGGCATCATCTGGTGGCTTCCTGAAATTTGTATATCATTCTTGCAGATGTGTGTGATAATTCTACAAGTGAAATTTTTACATGAGTGTATATAAGTAAAAATACTTAGAAACAAGGAAATTCTTATTAATTAAACTGCTTGAGTTCCTTCCATTTTGTTTTTTCCCCCACGCTACTTTTATATTGAAAACTACATAATAAAAAAATATAGTAATACATAGTATAGATCAACGGTTCTCAACCTTTCTTGACCCACGGAGCCCTTTTCCGATTTATAATTTCTATGGCGGAGCACCGTAGGCCTATTTTTTATTTATTCATCAAAGTTACTGACTTATTTTTATTATACAAATATATTAATATGTAGTTTTTTCAAATTTACCTGGGAGCTCTCACGAAGCCCTTACGGCCCGGGGAGCACCGGTTGAGAACCACTGGTATAGATTATGTAAAAAAAAATTTGAAAAGTTAATTTAGTATTTAAAAGAATAGAATAATACATATTTTATAGATTTTCTCCTGTTATACCGAAATTAATTTTTTGCGAAAACTTTTTACATGATATTCAAAAAGCCACGTTTAAAATCAGTGACCAAAAATACATCACGAAACTTCACGGTTTCCAAAACTTCGTATTTTCATAAGTTTCCAGACAATTTTTCAAAATTTCAATTCTACAGGTCTGAATAACCAAATTTAGTATATTAAATTGATTCTAAATACGATTTAATATGGGAGTAGTAATTAATTGTTTTTATTAGAATTAAAAACGAAATGAGCAATAACTAATATATATTTTATTGTGGTCTTTTGTTTCTATATTTCATTGCGTAAATTTTTTTATTACGGTACATGTAGTTTAATACAGTACCGTATTTCTTGGAATAAGCACCACGCGAAAGTATGCGTCGCTGCATCGGAAAAAAAACCCATCAATATATGACATTTTGTTTATGAACTTCGCATAACTTCCCACATCCACCGCGAAATTTCTGGTATAAAATTTATTAAATGCTTATTTTTAATTTCGGAAATGCTTGCTAAATGCTCAGTGATGCTTGTCAAATGCTTGCCAATTTTAAAAATGCTACTCGCTTAATTGACAGTTGAATATCATGTGATTCAAAAAAAGGCCAATCTCTTCGAAATTGGGTTTTTTGAAACGAAAATGAACATACGCGTCTCATCTCTCTCTCTCAGCATCACCAGTCTAAAATCACGTTTTCATAACGTAAGCAACGCGATGCGCGTTTCACAAAATAAAGGGATAAATATAACATAACAATTAAAATACTGTGTAAATTTTTGTCAATATTGAGATAACGCTGTTAATTTACTGTATTTTCGTTAGACTATACAAAAAGGTATAGAACATCAAGTCCTATTTGAATAAATAACAGAGATATATTCACTTTAAAAACACTTTAAACGGCTCTCTTGTAAAATTTCCCTTTTCGCACATAGTGCCAATTATGTCCGATACACAGAAATAGTTCAAACTTCAAACGTATAATGTAAACTGTTCATTGGCGTACGCAAAGGGGGTTTTGGGGTTCTAATCCCCTCCCCTCAAGCCGAGATTATAATGTTATTTTGCAAGTAAAACTTAAACCACCCCCCTTGAGAAAATTCTGCGTACGCCTATGAAACTGTTCACCTGTCGTGTTTGTTACTCAAGACAGGACAATATAAAGACTGCAGAGAAAACATGATTTGACTGTTGTCCCTGTATTAAGACCAGGATGTGAGTCAACTCCATGTAGTTTTGCACCTAAAATACAATAAATATTTCTTTTTTACTTTAATTTCTTAAATGAGCACTGGCTCAAACATTCTCAATTTATCGATGCATCGTATAAAAAAATATGCGTCTTACGTCTTATTGAATACTAGTATCACAGAGGATTCCAAATGACCTAAGATTGAATTGTGGTGATTGCTCATAAATTATGATTAAAGAAAACACTCACAAAATACAAAATGAATGAACTTATCAGAAATGAATAGCTATATTTGATATTATCTTACGTCAGGAAAGTGTAAAATAAAGAGGAGCTTTTCTCCGTTTTGTTGGTAATCCTGCGTTTATAACTGAATTTAGTTTTGTGTAATACTGTATATAATTCATAAAAATGTGGGCTCTGCCAAGCTCCACATTTGTACCCCCCCCTCTTTTTTTTCAGGAAAACGTCAAATGAGGAGAGATGTCCTTAGGACCAGTAAAAAACCAGCCGAACAGTCAGTCGCGTGACCCCGCCTACCATTCTGTACCATGATTTCTTTATATTCCAGTTAGTGACTGCAAACGGATGTTGGTCTGGGTTCCCAATAGGGGCGTAGCCAGAAATTTCGTTCGGGGGGGGACGACCGAAGTGACAGAACAATGGATTTGGCCATCTTTTCCCCTTTTTTCGGTCATTTTCTCACATTTCGGGGGGTCCCCCCCCCCCCCGCTACGCCCTTGGTTCCCAAATAAGTTTTAAAAAATTGTATTGTAATCGAATTTCAATTTATATCCACTTAACACTGTTTCAATTCCCCCCATATATTCAACCATAGCCCAAAGACTCGCACCAAAGCCCCGACCGGCGCCAATAAAAGCATCTTTGTTGCAGAAGTTTCCTTCTCATATGGCAGGCACCGTTAAAATTGGAGGATATTTTCCCCCCTCGTATTCAGAAAACCTGCGTTGTAGAATGTTCTGTCTTTTTACCTCCAAAGAGAGCCGAAATTGAGCTATTGAAATGCTTTTTGTGATCAGCTGGGAAGCGCGGTGAATAATACTGTAAATAGGAAGGTTAGACAATCATATATTTTTTTTACTTCAACGGCAGTTTGTGTGGAAAAAACACAAAAAATAGATGAAAATAAACAATATAGGTTAATAATTACATTACGATACCTGTTATTTACGATAGAAATGACACATGGCACTTCCACACGTTTACGAAACGTGAATTAAAAAGAAGTTTTTTCCCTTCCCCTCTTTCTATATTCCAAAATTTGCCGCCCTGGGCTATAGCCCGCTTAGCCCCCTGTAAATACACTACTGGGCACAAGATGCTCCGGGATGTGAATATATTATCGACCTGGCACCTGGCTTAGATATGCAAAACAAAACAAATCTTTCTTGAAAATGTGAAAAATTACGTTTTGTCCTTGATAGCAGGGCCGCAACTAGGGGGGGGGGGTAGCAGGTGGGTCTGGTATCCCGGACCTCTCCTTCGACATTATGAGGGGGCGCCAAAATGTGTGCTTGCCCCGGCTGACCAAGCAGCTAGTTGCCGCGTCTTTTCTGATACAAGAACTATTACAAAAACAGACAGCACCATGATGATCAAACACACATTGATATTGAGGAAGTCTGTACAACAAACGTTTGGTGTACGAACCTCTCCTTAAGAAACATACAAAAAAAGCCTTTCCGAATCGGCTGTGAACTGTATAAGTAACGGTCTAATTAGTGCTATTGTGCAGAAAATGAAGGTGGTGGCGAAAAAAAATAATTAAATGAACATGTTTTTTTCCTTATTCTGAAGCTATGTGTATAAATTAGGATGAACTAATAAGAAAAATGGACATTTCCACTGATATAGGGCCTGTAAATTATGTTAAAATAACGAAAATTCGCGATTTAAAAAGTTTTTTTAGCAAGCTTGACAAAATTAATATTTTTACTAAAACTAAAATAGCCAAATATCCAAACTCTTTTCTGGATATTATGCCGAGGTGAAACTCGGAAAGAAAAGTCTATTGGTCTCCGCTGGGGTCCTCCAAACTCGTCTCCAAACCCAGTCCTCTTGTCAACCAGGCTGTCCATATACACCACTAGAGACACGAACGTTCCTTCCTTATTTACGCACTGTAGCGTGACGCGCTGAGGTAGAGACATAGTAGTCTCCCTTAACGTCAGCAAATGGCCCTTGGATGGTAGCAATGAGAGTGAAATGCCTTTCCTCCAAAGACCGGAAAGGAATGGTCGCGTCTCCAGTGAGGTATATGAATAGCGCGCTTGCTTGTCCAGTTGGCAAGAGGATTGAGTCAACACTTTCTGTAACAGAAAGCCTCCGCGCGAAGCTTTGACGTCACTGAATTCGTCCATTTCACCTGTAGACATTGGATATAGCAGTCTGACGTATGTGATATCTTTACCTTCTTTTAAGTATATTCAATGACTATAGGTGAAATGGACGACTTCAGTGACTTCACGAGCTTCGCGTGGAGGCTTTCTGCTATAGAATGTGTTGAGTGGGTTCGTTTCCTGGCAGAGACCAGTAGACTTTTCTTTCCGAGTTCACCTCAGCATAATATCCAGAAAAAAGTCTTTCCTTCATTTGCATATTTATTTATATAGGGTGGGCAAAAACTTTAAAAATGAATAAAAACCGGAAAAATAACCGAAATAAAAAAGGTTTGCAGGGTTGGCATCGCTAGGGTACGGGAATTTGTTTAAGACAGGAAAAAAAAAAAAACCTCAAAAACAGCCGGTAAGTGGCGCTGGTACCAGCTACTTCGTTGGAAATATGCAAATGAGACGGTTATAAGAACTAGCGCTCCTAATCCACAACCAGTTCACCGTTGTAAACCGTGTAGGTGGACCTGCTGCGCTCTGCCGTTGCTGGATTTGTGACTCGCCTGCAATGTGTTATCCCTGTGGTGATGGTCACGTGGAACACATACTGCTGTAATAAACGATTTGGAGGCACTCTGTTCGTTATTTGCGTATCTTTTCTTTGACTTGTGCACGTCAACGCCACACATCGGCTGAAAAAAATTCCCGTGACTTAGCGATGTTAACCCTGCAAACCGTTTTTATTTCGGTTATTTTTCCGGTTTTTATTCATTTTTAAAGTTTCTACGGACTTTTTGCCCACCCTGTATTTTTACTTCGTAGGAGTTCAGGTACTAGAACGATTGAAGAGAAGGGAAAGAGACAAATTAGAAGTACAAGTAGATCGAAAATTCGTCCAAGATATTATCTTGACGATAAAACTGAATGAGCCCTCACAACAGGAAGAAACTAGAAGAGAAATACAAAGTTAAACTTATCGAGAAAGCCAATCCCAATCCAGAGAAACTGGACTACAAAGCAGGGGAAGCTTGTTGAAATAAAAGACGAAAATAATCTAGACAAACTAATTGAAGAGTTTATAAGAAAATAGATTATATATGAGCTAACGAATAAGTATACTATTTATAAATCATCTAAAGGCGCGTATACACTACCGCGCGGATCATGCAATGAAAGCATTCGTAATTGGTTGTTCAGTAATTTGTACGGTGTTGTGAACGATCCTTGGGCTGTTTTCACTGGACCCACCTGCAATCGGTTTTTTCAACGAACACAAGGAAAAGAAAGGAACACAAAGGAAGTTTATGTACCCACGAGCGGATTAGAACCGCTGCAGGGGGTCGTACGTTGCAAGATTGGCGCGCTAGTGTATACGCGTCTTAAGAGGAATCCACAAGTGATACTATATCAAGTGGAGTGTTGCATACCTGATCAGAAACTAACAATAGACATAGCATTAAAAAACAAATTGGAAAAAGCTAGCGTCGAAATTACATATAGATATCCACCTAAAGGAGGTAAAACAAGTAGTAATGTGGCAATTGGTATTGACCCAAAAAACTTTGAAGGAATAAGTAAAAGAAGATTGTTGGATGGTCGGCAATAAGTTTTAGGGAATATATTAGGGACAGTACAGTGCTTTAATTGCTGGGCATTTGGACATATAGGCAAATATTTCCAAAACAACGAAATTTGCTGAAAGTGTGGTGACCAGAATCACTCGGAACAGAACTGTACTCACAAAGAAAAGTGTAAAAACTGTGAGATTCACAATTTGAAATTCAAGACTAATTTCCAGAGTATTACAAAAGGAATACAATAAACAGCGCGAGAAAATAAATTACACACTTCAAGAAGAAAATGGCAATTGAAGCAGCACATTTGAACTTAAATCATGCAAATCCGCAACAGAACAACTTTTAAGCGACATCGCTATACTCGGCATTCAATTGATGACTATAAATGATCCACATGTCTGCAAAAATAAGATAGCGGCCTCGGACGAAGATCCAAAGGCAGCGATTCTTATGAATAATACCAACTTGCCAATTCAACTTAATTACTGTTCCAGAAATATCGTGGCCATACATGTTAAAAGTGAAGAAACCAACTTTGTGTTCCTGTCGGTGTATTGCAACCCTTCGGTTGACATTTCTGAATATCTAAATCAATTTCAATTGCCATATGCGGGGACTTTAACGCGAAGTCTAGAGTCTGGGGCACTAGAGGGACTAACATTAGAGGAAGGATTCTACTGGATCACATAAATTTATTCGATCTTCTAGTTGTAAATGATCTGACGAGTAAGCCAACTTATTCCCCAACAACAGTACAATTCCTCCAACACGCAGTGGTGTCGGAGCCGGGGGTGCTCAAGCACCCATAGTAATTTGTGGCATGGATCCCAGCACCCCCAGAAGTGATTCAAAAATTAAAATTTCCGATATAAAACTAAAGACGAGACCCACAGTTTAGAAACACTTCCGACGCCCCTGCCAACAGGGACCAGTTGGATAGATTTGACTATCACAAAAAATACACCGGTGACATGGTTAATTGGCGAGTCACAGATAATGAGACATCAAGTGACCATACATTGATAAAGTCCGAAATAGATCACAGAACATCGCCACAATGTTATAAAAAAGCAGTAAGACTTGCTGGCATATTCTTAAAATAAGAATGGGGTTGAGCATATTGACAAAAATGTGAAAAACTTGGAACTAGATAATTCCAACATTAAGTCATATATTGTGAACGCACAAGAGAACATTTATAATATTGTGACAAAGTGACAAACAGTAAACGGGTGTTTCAAAAGAAAAGACACTAAATGGTGGACTCTTGAACTCAAGGTTAAAAGAAAACAGGTGAGGGCCTTAAGAAGAAAGTTCCAAAAGGAAAGAAATCCAGAGGAAAGATTGAGATTAAAGATAGTGTACAAGAGGAAAGAAACAGATACAAAAACAAAAGAATGATTTTCAATTCAAAAAGCAGCTCACACAATACCTATATAAAAGATATCGGTGAAAGACGCTTTCGGGACTCCTTATCGAATTACGGCAAATAAACTCAATAGATCGATGGTAGCAGTAGGAATTTTAAGAACAGACGGTACAATTACAAACCATGTATGAAGAAACACTAATGGAATTGAACGACCACCACTTTAGGAACATGACCTATACTGACCAAGAAACAAGGCCATTCCAAATAAAAGAGCAGGATAAGCAGACAGATATTACAGAAATAGAATTGGAACGTACAATGGCTGAAATGAGCACGGGAAAGGCCCCCGGAGTTGATAGCATCATTTTGGAAATATTGAGAGAATTTTGCATAACTAACAAGAGAAAATATATTTTTAGAATTATTAAATATTTGTGTGAGAAATAGCACATTGCCAAAACCATAGAAAATTACTAAAGTTGACTACATCCCTAAAGAAAGGAAAGATTTGCAGAGGGTAGAATCCTACAGACCGATAAGCTTATTCCCAGTTTGGGGTAAAATCTTAGATAAGCTATTTACAAGAAGGCTAACCGCCTATTTAGAGAGAAATGGCATAAGCCCCAGACAATATGATTTTCGGAAGGGTCGAGGCGCTAACGATGCATTATTTGTAATAACTGAGAATATTAGAAATAATCCTCAAAACAGAATATTTAGCACTGTTCTTGCTACGAGCCCTCAGCTAATTGGAAATGTTCTGCAGTAAAAATCCCTATTCATGTAATAGTGTTTTTTTGCACTTTTTCTTAAAATTTTTCCAAATTGTTCTGCAATAACGGTAATTGTTCTGCAACGTACGTCACAGATTTTGACACATTCTGCTTTGGGGGAAATAATATTAGAGATGGTTACTATACATGCCTAATCAGCTTGGATGTTAAGAGCACCTTCAATTCAGTCAGACTCAGGAATTACAGGACTATTGGAAGATTATGAGGTACAAAAATCATTGGCTAATCCGATACTAAATTTTCTGAAAGATAGAGCAATTTATTCAAAGTTTTCTGGAGAGATTAAGACATAATATTGGAGTACCTCAAGGGTTGTCTTTAAGCTCTATAGTATGGTTAATTATAATCAATAATCGATTGGAGATGCAATTGGAAGGAAATGAGCAAATACAGGCATTTGCAGACGATGAGATTCTTTTGAGACCAAAAAAATTGTGGTTCTTTTGAGCAACTATCAGTGCCAATTCTCATGAAATTAATTCCTTGCCCCTTCTGGGCATATGAAGAGTGACGAAAGACAAGACTGTGCATCTATTGTGTGTCAAAAGTGCAATGTGTGTATCGGAAAGAAAAATTTTGACTAATTTGGGATGCAGAGAAAAACTCAACATGTCGGAAGTGAAGTCACATATTAATTTGTAAAGTATACTAACAGACACTCAGATAATCCGGATAGGCCTTTTATTGACCTTATAGTAAGTTGGCACATGCTTTCCATCACAAACTCTACTCCCCTCCGCAACCACCATCGGCGCCAGAGCAATTGCAATGAGCATCAATTATTTAATTAAACTAAAAGTAAAAATTTATATCTAAAAAAACTGAGACATAGTTCACTCCTCATTAAAAAGGCTCTCTCAGAAATAATAAGGGGCCATAAAAGCTTTTAGCAATGCTTCCGTGGTCTATCGCAATCATCTGGAATGCGAGGAAACGGTGGTTCCAATTCCAGCAGATGCCTGTGAGTCTTTCCAAAATTCATCTCCGAATCGTGCCAGCTATATTCAGTATTAATAGCAGAGAGTGACATCATCTCTCTCAGAATGCTCTCTGCATATTGTCCGACATGAAGAAATTTCACCGATCAATTCCAAATAAGAGAATATAAATAAGGCTTTCTGCTGAAGTTATGTTGCTTCCAGACAAATGCAGAACCCATACCGCTGTGCAAGCACACGCTGTTGAAATGAAGGGCCCAGGGGTAAAATCACTTAAGTAAATTTTTTTCGGAAATGAGAGCTGTACCATCCTGTAGCACATTCAAGGAGTACTATCCCCCCCATGTGCATTCTCATTTTTGGAAGTAGAACGACTTTAAACAACACCAGCTATAGAAAGCCTCCGCACGAAGCTTGTGACATCACTGAAAAAGGCCATCTCACCTAGTCATTCGATACACTACAAAAAAGGGTAAAGATGGCACATTTGTCGGCTTGCTAAATCTAATAGCCAGAAGTGAATTTTAGTCGGTTAAGGCCCCGGACGCAAGTGAAAATATTAGGCCCCTTAAATTAGAAAAAAGTAAAGTCTGGGTCTTTTGGGACCCTTCAGAAGTCAGGGCACCTGCTGTTAAATTCACCTTTGCCGATAGCTATAGGTGAGATGGCCATCAGTGATGTAACGAGCCTCGTGTGGAGGCCGCCCTCTATAGGTGTTGCTGCTTTAAAGACGTAAAAGTAAAAAAAAGTGATAAAAGTTTTGGCATACTGGGGGAACCTCTTTACTCCCTGCATTCAGGGAAAGAAGTCTCAATATTTAATTTTGGTTGTAAAGCGGTTGTCTCTGGAAAAGAACCCCCTTTAAATAGTTTGGCGGACAAAAATTCCACCAGTTCCTATACAGCTCAGATTACGACAGTGTTTCTCAAAGTGTGCGTCACGGCACCTAGGGGCATTGCTAAGTGCCTTTGATGAATCAGTGATAAATATGGTAACCTTGTTTTAAAAGGAGAAAAAGTAGAGAAAAAAAATGGAGAGAATAAAACAGTGTAATAGGTAAATTGATAAGAATATAGGTACAAAGTGGATTTCTCTTTTCACCCTTACCTGCTCTCTTTCACTCTTATAAGAAAGATACATCATATGCAGAAAAAAATCACTATCAGGGTATACAAAGAACCAAGAAATAAAATATTATAGGATTGTAACAAAGCTTCAGCAATGATGAGAGAGGAAAGAAAACAGAGGGAACTTGTTTGAATTTCTTCCACTGGTGTTTAGATGCAATATTATATATGTGCTTGATCGTAAAGTCAGGGGTTCTCAAACTTTTTCCACCCGCGGCGGCCCCCTTCCCTATTCAATGCTTACTCACGAGCTCCACAGCCTCCCCAGAGCTGTTTAACAAAGAATCGCTTCGTAAAACCTTTGCCAGGGTCACCACCCTGCTTTGCCCCTAAGAAAGATTGGAGCCTCACCAGAGCACTGCGGTGCAGTTTGAGAACTCCTGGTTTGTGTTCATAATTTCGAATATGATTTTAAAAACTGGATTTTGTGGGTATTTTCACTCAGCTATGATTTTTTTTTTATATCGCAAAATTTAAAATGTGATTGAAACCATTGAATCACTTTAATATTTTTTTCTATGAGAGAGAAGGGGTCATTTTCAAAAAAGCTTCAGTTACATAGCTGATCCGATTTTAAATTAACCATGGACCATGTTTAACCAGAAACATGGGGACCCTACAATCCATTTCTGACATGGTCCATTACCAGACCTCCAGAGCTTGTTTTTCTTATGTTTTGCACTGGTATAATTTGTAGTTAAGTGTATACATCTGCCTTAGGCACTATACTCCAACTTTGAATTTTAATTTTTATAATTCTATTTGTTTTCAAATTTGAATATTTTATATATATATATTGGGGGGGGGGAAATTAAACTCAAATATTAAATGGAATAATTTTTATTCACTTCAGCCCAAATGAAATGAATACCAAAATGGTTAAAAAAATTCTCATATAATGTCATTCACTACCTTATGAATGCTTTAGAAGAACGAAGAAACAATGAAACAAGGTATAGAATGGCATACTTAAAAAATGACATATCAAATCACATATTTCAAATGGCTAGACCATTTTTTTCCCCCAAGGATCATTATAATGAGGAAAAACATTTTTTGAGGCACTTGATAACTGAATAGTATACATTCAATACATTCAGCAGGCAAAAATTTCATGTTTGATAAAATTCCCAAACATATACTCATATCATATGCAATAGAATACATTATATAAAAAAAGGGTATTATGAATCTCTCTCGCTAGTATATGCATAACATTTTGCTCAAACACATCTACTGCAATAAACTAATCTCTTAAAATATTTAATTTTAATGTGGATTCCAAAGCACTGCCAATCAATTCAACAATGAACAAATAAAAAAAATTCAATTTATGTACATAGAACATGTTTGAAATTGAGAATGTAAAAAAAAATTCAATATAGAAAAGGCATGAAAATGAGAGGATACTAGATTATTACCTTTAAAAATTACTTTACCTTAATCTGTCAACACGTTCTTAGCTGAAAATAAGTGCAATTCAAGTAAATGGGAATAATTTTCAGAACAATTCTCTCATAGTATCATGGCACTATGATGCCTATTACACCGTGATTGCTTTTGCGTAACAGAATTATCTATATGTAGAATCTAAATTTCATTAAAGCAGGGAAAAACATACAGCTGACACTCATTATAACGATCATGTGTTATTTTGACTGTTCCATTAAAATTAACAAGTATGATACCTCCCAAATGTTTCATATGCAGATATAGGTTCCTCCAACCCAACCAAAAGTGGGGGGGGGGGGACAAATCACTGAGTGTATGTAGTTAACAGGGAGGGATCCACATTTGCCCATGATGCAAAAATAAAATTTTTTTACTGAACTGTGGGGGGGGGGGGCGGCAGCTCTGTATCAACTTATGATTCACTTCATTATATTCTATCCAACATAACGCTAAGCTCATTCAATATCCAAAATCAGCTCTGCCTCTGTCTTTTATGAATGACCCTTCATTTCTTGAGGTTGGGTTTCTCAGCATCCAGATTGGGGAAAAAAAGGTATGTGAAAGGTACGTAAAACTCAATAAGCTCCTTTGACCTTAAATAGCACATACACAGTGCATGTATGCAATTAATTATAATTTTATTTTTTAACCCAACACATTTTCATTGCAACTGTTTGAATAATAACAAAATGAATAACGTAATGTTTTTTTAATTCAGTTTAATTATAGAATTCTCTTAACCTTTTACAGTCCTATGTCAAATACATCCTAATATGTGTACATTCATCCATCTTAATGAAACCCAGAAACTTTTCTCCAACTCCCAATCCCATCTTGTCTGAAATCACCACAAAATTTGTTAATCGCGACAGTACCCAATGGTACGGGGAAAATATGTTGTTTCTTCTGACACAAAATAGTGTTCCGGACTCTGCCACAAAGCTGGGCTGGAAGAGATCTCGGCAAAGGGATAAGTCCAGTGCCAAAGTTCTGGCGTTCATTCATTCAGTTCTATGTCAAAGTACACTCAACATTTTTGGCTCAAGTTGTTTTTAATAATAATGAAACAGTGAATAAAATATAAAAGATTGTTTTTGAAAAAAAAAAACCTTTTGACTGCAAAAGGTTAGCCCTTTCCAGTATGGTGTCCTCATAGTGGGCCCACCGGTTTACATTGTTTTCTATGGGCTAAACGACTGCTCTTCACAGAGTTAAGAAGCTAATTTGTTTTCAAACTTTTGATATAATGACCTCCTAATACTGTGTAATGTCTGATTTGCATGGAATGATGAAGGCCGTTATAATGAGCATCATCTGTATAAAGACATTAAGTAGAAAATCTCCCCCCCAATATACTTGAAATAATATTTAAAAAAAGTGATAGATAAATGACAACTAATTGTTAGGAAGCACAAAACATGTTTCAATATTTTCTCAGTATCAACAGAAAACAGTCTTTCTCAAAAACATTGTTGGATGCTTAAGAATCAGACATACAAATATCACAAACAGAAGTTAAATTTTAATCAAATAAAATTATACACATAAAAAACTTCAATTTCCAATTCTGATATCATGCAAAAACACAAATAATTCAAAACAAATATGCAATGAAATTTAATGAAAAATAAATTTGAATTTTTTTTAATGAGTTAAACACAAATGTACAACACAAAAATAGGAAATTCAGCCTTCAATTTTCACATTTACAAGACAAGAATATTAAATTTAAGAAAACTTAGCAATTAGCATGAATATATTGTTAGGTAGACAGCAGTGGTGTCTCTAGACTGCTCATGTACACCCTAAACCAGCTATCAATTTTGAATGCTATAGTTATGAAAAAGCTGTTTTGACAATAAACATAAGCAATTGTGCCTAATGTCCAGCAAAAATTAACACTTGCTCTTGCACATAAAGATTAGTGACTACTGATTTACAGTACCAGTCTGCAATAAAAAGCTTGCAGCTTCCTCACCCCTGAGAGAGTCAATTAACTTCTATAAAAAATATATTAGAGAACGCACGATTCACCATTTAAACTACAAAAATAGTTCATAGTGCAAGAATCAATACAAGATATACTGAAAACTGGCTGTTTATGTGAAGATACAGATTTTTTGGAAAGAAATATTCACCTTTCCCTCCACGGAGACTTGGATCCCCGCCCTCTCACATTACCCTTATGCTGAAGAAGCAAATAGAATATTTATTTCTCGAAGCATATATATACTGAACAATACTAGTTGACTGCAATCAGCTATTTGCTTGCAATATTCTATTTCTATAGTGTAGTGGTAGCACACTCAGCCGGAATGCGAGAAGGCATGGGTTTAAGTCCCCGTAGAGGCAGAGAAATTTTTCTTTAAAAAAATCAGTATCACATAAACAGCCAGTTTTCAATATATCTTGATATATATTAACAAGTGTAGAGGACATTTTTTCTACACGTAAGAACCAATTCAAATTTCTTCCCAAATAGAGGTTGACTTCAAAATTAGATCATAATTGTTGATACAGTACTTGCGGGGATGCCTTACTTTCTCAACGAACTTTTCTTGAGGTTTGAATTTCTTTCAATTTCATTAATAATTTGTTTTTTTGTTTCAAATCTAAAAGTTTCAACTTTGACATTTTTAAAAAAGTCCACACACAATCAAAATTTGCTCTGATGTTTGAATGCTGCATTCACTTGCAACTAAGCTGAAAGGAGATATTGACGTGACTATATGTGCAACAAAAGATTTGCTAGCACAGGTGACGAGGCCGATTGCCATTGGTTAGTTTGTCTACAAAACTGGAGAAGGAAATAGGGTGGGGAAGAGACATTCCTTGAATTATGTATGCTAAACCTTCAATTCTTCACTGGGACACTAGATGCAATTAAAAAAAAATTGATACCACACCTGAAAACTTCGAAGTATAAGGACAAATGTCAATACTAAAATAATATTGAAGGTTCTGAGCAGAGAAAAGTTCAACTTAAACAGATATTTGAGTTTGACTTATTGTTCGTAAATTGCCTGTACTTGGAAATTGATTTTTTTGTGCTGCTTACTTTATAATTTAAAAACCATTTCACTCACTTAAAAACTTAAAACTGAAGATATTCTTTCAAAACCAGAAATTGCACTCAGAATATCTTGATTCAGCTCAGTAAAAAAAAAAGAATGTTTTTCAGAACCTCCTACTTCAATGACATCTACATATATATAGAAACTATTTTTCTGATTCACCTTCAGAAATTTTTTTGTGCACGGTGGAAACTATTCATTTTATTCAACAAGGAATGTTCTAAGTGTGATAATTTTAACAAAATTTGATGAGAAAATTGGGGATCATCCAAAGATCCACATTGAGGCATTCCATACCAATATTCATAAATATCATCCCCCTCAGAGGGACGTAACTAGAATTTTTGCCATCCCCCACAACCTCAAAATTTTATAACTGTGTTCTTTGCTCCTTTCCTAAAGCTGCTGCCCCCATAAATTTTGCCTCCTGGGCAGTTCCCCCTGCTCCCCTCATGCTAATACACGCACGAATGTGTATCCCTATCAAAACATGTTACAAAACATTTTAGCGAAAGAACTTCTACAGATTAAATATGAGAAAACATGGGCAAAGAACACATTCAAACGCAATTCTTCCCCCCCCCCTTCTTTTTTTCCTAGGACATTACACATTCATGTTTCTAGCATGACGGTGGGACGATATGGAAAATTCAAGCATGGTCTAAAAAAATGTTTCAGCATTTAGGAAAAATAAAATATGAAGGATTGCACAATTCATTAAATCTATTTAACTGTATTTAAATGGTTGAAATTTTGTTACATTTAATAATTTTTTTGCACAATCAATGTAAGAAACAATAGACTTTATTGGATCGATATATCCCTATATTAAGAGTGCATCTTGATTTATTATCTCGTCTGTATCAGTGATTCCCAAACTGCATCACTGCACCTTGAATTTTTTTTGTATTTTTAACTAATGTTCCTTGGGACTCTGTAGTTGAAAATTTCCTATTGGTGTCACAGTAAAAATATCTATATTAGAGAAATATTCAGGAACAATATTACAACAAATATATAATAAAAAACAGACCAATTAGAGCTTTAAGAAATTCCAAGAAGGCTAATCCAAAGGTGGTCAATATGTTCATTGTTTTTGTAAAAAATGCACAGAAAAATAATTTTTTTTCACTTTTATATAAACCCAACATTTAAAGAAATTTATTGCACAGACTGAGAACTAAGTTAAGACTATTTTCAACAGAATATCTTTGAGAAAGTAAATGACCTGATTAAAATCTCATAAAACAGATACAGTAAAACCTGTCTAAGACAGACATTGTATGAGACAGAAACCTGTCTTGAATGGAATCGAAAGATAGTCAGTTCGATGATTAGAACTTTGATATGCACCTTGATAAAATGGGAATCTGTCTAAAATAGAATATTACTTCAGTCTCTTGAGGTTCCATTTTGTACAGGTTGCACTGTATTTATTTTAACGTTGCTGAAGTCTCTGAATACAGTTTTATGACCAGCAAACACTGACACAAGATCAATCGCTCTTATTTTTCTAGATGCTAAAATATGTGAAGCCAGTTTAACGTAAGAACAAAACTCATGATATTGTAACAATCAAAAACAACCTTCAACCTATCAAAATTTCCTTAATTCATAAAATTTTAAAATACAAATGATTAGTAATTACAATATCAGACTATATGAATAAAACACGTAATGCGGCCATTTTCCAATTTACGGAAAAAAAAAGGTGGGGCACTCTATACTGAAAAAAAAAATTATTAGAAAATTATATAATTATAATCAGAGAACAATTGCTTCATGAGAAAAGATATGGTTTCCTTTTTATAAAAAGAAACGCTATTGTTACATTTTACCTAAAATGATTTTTCGCTCATAGGACAGTGAAAACACAAAAAAAAGATTAAAATTCATTAGATGGATGCTAAAGAGTTAAAAATCAACCAATATTCATAACTCAAAATTTGACATTCTAGTCAGTAGCATGATTGATATTAATAGAATTATATATAATAGAATAATATTGCACTAAAATCAAGTGCACTATTATTTTTTGCCAAAAATATTGAAAATTCCCGACCCTGAATGACACAGCAAAAAAAAAAAAAAAACCTTTACACTTCAGACATGGTAAAATTTAGACGATACCCAAATATCAGGAAAATTGAGGTCAATTATAGTAAATCAATCAAAAATGTATGAATTATGAACTCAATTTTTGGCACAAGTTGATTTAGAAAATTCGGACTGAATTAAAAAAATAAAATGCTCTATAATTCATGAAAATAAAAGGATTAGGATATATATATGGCAAACAAATTTGGAAAAAATATTGATCCATCAAATGGATGCTAAAGGATTGATGTGCCACTAAGTATGCTGCATAATAGTCAGAGGCGGCTGGATACATTATTTCAGAGAATAAGCTGCACCAATAAAACTACCGCAAAAATTCTCAGCAAGGTTTTACTATTTCTCATCCCAGGGAGTGCAGGAATTTTCGGCTATTGGTTCAGCGGAGTGATGCTTACCAATGGACTAATTGATGACTTCTAATATTGACCAGTTTGTGACATAGGCACAAACTGGTCAACGTAAGAAATCATCAATGGTCCGTTGAAAACATCAATATTAGCGATTCGGTAAAAAACATATTTTTAGAAGAAAAAGCATATAATCATATTAATTGGCTAAAATTGTACTAAATATGATAAAATCATAACAGTTGACAGGTATGCAATATTGCTGAAAATTTTCATAATTGCATAATTATTTGAAACACCTACCCCAAACAAGCCTTATACAACATTTCACCATTGCTATTACACACAATCTGGATATTCCCTCCATATTCAATATTCTTTAAATCTGCTCAAACAGACATTATGGGGAAAAAAAAGTAACTGACCAGTAAATACTTGAAATGAGAAAAAAAGTTTAAGTGCACAACATAGTGAAAAAAGAACTACCTTTTTCAAATAATTAAGCAGTTGTGTTTAAAGATTTAGGGATATCAGGATTTTTTCATCTGTATTGCATTTTGCTCTATGACTTCATAAAATAAAATTAATATAAATAAGTGTATTTTTTAAAGGAAAATCATAAACAGATTTTCATGAATATACCTCTTTACAATAACAAAAAAAAATTCACTTTAATAATATACAGCATGAATCATATAAAAAAAATTCTTGAACTACTTTGAAAATTTTAAAAAATCACTTGAAATTTCATTGCAACTACAGTCAAACTTCTATTATTGAAGTAATTTCAATCTCCTGTATAATATATTCTCTAAATTCAAGTTCTATAACACTTATTTTCAATAACATAAAGTAATATGAACTGCTAGAAGCACTTTAAAATGTGGAAGTTCCACCGAAAAATTTGGAGATTTCATTTTTCATTTAAGAGAGGCTATGGTGGTTTACTGCAGTCTCTGCCAACCTTTTCCTTATCGTGCCAATATCAAGATCAGAAATCTCTCTCATGTGTGCCATTTTCTAACACATATATTTTTGGGTGCAATTCAGTTGTAACCATCAACTATCTTTTGGATTTCCAGATGGGGTATATATGGAATTCAGACATGCCAATTTTTGGAAAATAGAAATCCGGAGATTCTCCCGAGGGGGGTACCCCCCCTCCCCGGCACCATACTCGATCTCAAAAAAAAATCACAAAAGAAATTTTTTTTTAAAAATTGATTAAGAAAAAGTCCCAATCCTCTCCCCCCCCCCAAGGCAGGTTCTGCATTGCCCCTGAGCAGAATATAGTTCCGTCAGTCTTTCCATGCAGAATAGAGAAATCACACCTACATACTGTTCATAAAACATAAGTGTTTCCTTTCGTGGATGCTATCAGTGATTGATAATCTTGGGTACATGAACTCTTAAAAGCTTTATATTTTCTTTCTGAAGATATATTTAATCGGAGAAAACAATTTAAAAAACTTCAAAACAAAGCATTTTTATAACTGCTGACGAAAAAACTTGTGTTTATACACCACACGGCTGTTAATGGAATACAATAACGATTATACAGGAATTTCGGCAACCAAGGTCATACCACTAATAAATGATTGCCAATAAACACTACGTAAACAAAGTCATGTCTTTGCCAGGTGCTTAAATACAGTCACCAAGACTTATTTTTACGGCTGCTCGATGGAAATGACCACAGTTTTCCTTTATAAGTGTTTTCGAAGGCTCGCGTAAAATTAATTTTCTGCCAAAATCCGGAGAGCAGGAGGAAGGATGAAAAATCCGGAGTCTCCCGCCTAAATCTGGAGAGTTGGCAGGTCTGGGAATTGTACTATATTTGGAAAAATTCTCCTGGTGTCTCAAAAAATTCAATTAAATGTGACTTTTTCATTTGAAATTTTCTTTCTGGCAAAAACTTCCACGTCACTATTAGCACCATGGCATGTGTGCCACAGTTTAACCACCTCTCATAAATTGCATAAAAAATAAGTCAATGCTAGCAAAACTAACAATGTGATACATTTGTTCTAACTTATGTGACTGTTTTAAACATTTTTAATATAATGATCCAAAGCTTATGTTTTTTAAATATTTCAGAGATCAAAAATACATACATATGTATACTATACAACAGGAAAGGAATGAAGATAAAAAGCATAACCTTTAGTTATGATTATATAAATAACATTTTACTTAATCCTCTCACAGGCATTGACGAGATAACTCGTCAAAATGGATGTTTTATATTTCAGTATTAATGAGATAAAAGCCTCCTTAAAAGCCGTTTATTTTGGAAGTGACAAACCCAAATATTTTGTGAAGCTGACTTTCTGACAGAACATTTTTTCTTATAGGGAAGGCATTTCCACCTGCTGAAAATTAGAAGAAAACCTATTTCATGAAAAAATACAGAATTTTAGAGGAGCTTGGTGATTTCTATGCCATTTTTAATGTGAAATATACCTATACCGGGAAAAGGATTAAACATGATTTATAAAAAATAAAAAAACTTTTTGTTCCTTTTCTGATTGGATGTTTCGGCAAAAAAAAAAAAAAAAAAAATGTTATACATCTTAAATTAGTTAAAGTAACACAACAACTACTTTAAAATGCAATCATTCAGGACAAGTATGCCATCATCACAATTCAATGCACTGTAAGCAAAAATGTCTAAAAACTCAAAAGTATTAGTAAATCTGAGACATTGTCATAATCAAAAACTTAAAAAAAGGCTCAGTACATTGAACAGGTGTCTTTTGAAGAACATCACCATACTGTGGTTAAACAACTTGAAAAAACCACATTTGTACAAATCTGTACAATATATATATTTGTGTATATATATAGTCTGTGACTGCATATTTTATTTTACTGAACTTTGACTAGGCATCCTTCCCTTGGTTCTTATCTTGCTATTAGAACTCAATAAATGACTTGAATATAGGAAACAATATGAATGATTATCACTGTGATGTAGAGTTGTCTTTTTCTTTATCTTTCGAAGTTAATTTTTCTATGAGTTCTTGAAGTGGTGCCAGTTCTCTTTTATCTATAAGACTAAATTCTTGGACAAAAAATATAAAATGTTTGAAGCTTGTATTCAGATGTGCTTCTTCTCCAAGCTGTACCACTTCCGAAAAATGCTGATGATAAATATGTGCATAAACCCTGAACAAACGTTTCAATATTGTCTTTGCTATTGACAAGAAATTCTTTGGAAATGGTACACCTGAAATTATTGAAAAAAGAAATTATATATCAAATTATATGAAATTAAGTACATAAAAGGCAACAATCATTATGTCAGCAGCAGGCAGACAGACATGACCTCCCAGAGAGACCATCTTGGGATGGTTTGCGCTCTTCCCAAGATGGTCTCTTGATATGTCAGCAGCAGTCACATGGCAGTGAAACAATCATGTCACTCCAGATATTCATAACATCAAAGGCTCAGTTTAAAAAGACAATAACTCCGAAAATTGTATTTGAGATATGCATGCCATAAGAATGGTGTAAAATTCCTCTACATATTGCAAAACAGTAACTCCAAACTCTGCTTATACACTTCCTATTGTAATTAAATTCGAGTTGATTCCCATTGATTTCCATACAAAGTGAATCTTTAAAATGCAGAAAAACAAATCTCAAAACATATACTTTTGAGTTATTGCCTTTTTAAACTTGGCTGTTGACATGTATGTCAAATAATATATACAGTGATCTGTATATATTATTTGATGATTTTCGATATGTCGATTTTCTGCACTCCCGGTGGAAGATATAGGTAAATGCTATTAATTTATGTCTGTCACTTATTCTTTTTTTGTCTTATTCCCTTGCACAACGCATAAGTTAGAGATCATTGTACTTTGTGATTTGAGACATGTTTAATATTAAGTTGTTTAGTGTACATGTAAAATTTAATAAATATTGATTGAAAACTGAATAATCGTATTGAGAACATACACAGGTGACAATCCATTTTAAATATATATAGATTCATGAACATATAAAAGTGATCTCACCAGCATTACCTATTTTAGAAGGAAACAGGGTTTCATCATCAAGCTGATCTTGTACCCATGTCATTAGATAATCAATGTATTTGGGTGCAGAACATTTAATAGGCTTCTTTACAGTTTGACCATCTGCCCAATGGTACTCATATTTTGGACCAGCAGACATAACTTGGCAGCTTTCTTCTATACAAAATTCAGTAATTGTGCCATAGAGCATATTTATTTGGTTGAAAAAATCGACAGCTGAAATGAACACAATTAGATGGTTAAAATATGTTTATCATCATATAATGATTACACACAAGGTGTTTGAAAATTCTGCCTACAAACTTTGAGGGGGTGAAGGAGAATGCATAAATAAACTATTTTCCTATAGAATGTTCGATTGAACATGCCACTGCAAGGTGCTAGAAAAGGATTGCACCTAATGCAATAGCTAAATGAAGGTGTTGGATGCAGCAAAAAATGTCACAATAGATGCTCAAAACTAATAGTGATATTGCCTCACAAAGACGTAGCATTGACTAAAACTACTTTAACTTCCTTGTTGCCTTTCCTCTTTAATTTAAAAAAAGAACCGCTCCATACACAGTTTGAGCATTTTTTCATTCCTGACTGATCATCACAAAAACTTGACAGCAAAAATTATCACAGTCAGCAGATTTATGTGAGATTGTAAAACAGTGTTTCTCACTTCTCACTCTTAGAGAAACCTTAAAGTAATATTTATGTTCTAGATTACCCAAAAATTTAGCGCAGAGATTATATGGAAAAATATAGTTCATAACATGTTATCAGACATGCCAACATTGGCTCGAAGCTTGTCAGTAGTGATGAATGTTCAGCTTTGCCATGGGGACGGTACCCCCTAGGACAACATAATCATAGTACAATAAAAAATAATCAATCAATTTAATTTTTTTAAATTTTAATTTCATCAAATAAAACACCTCACTGGAACCTATAAAGCTCAGGCCACATGAGCCCCACCTCCCGAAGCAACTTTCCGAGGTAGCAGAGTCCCTTAATAACTCATGAATATTCAATGCAATCCCAACCTGCATACACCCTTGTGTATATACGGACGTCTAGCAACCCTAGACCCCTCTCCCCATCCCTGTTTTTTTCGTGTCAGAGCTCCCACAACAAAACACTCTTTCTGACCCAAGTTCCACGAGCTCATGCACTATGCAAATAAAGTCGGGTTTGGACCCGCCCAATACCTTGTACAGCTGAAAGCCTCCACGCGAAGCTTGCAACATCACTGAAGTCGTCCATTTCACCTGTAGTCATTGGATATACTGCAAAAAGGTAAAGATTTCACATACGTCAGCTTGCTCTATTCAATGGCTGCAGGTGAAATTATAGAAATAGACTACTTCAGTGACATCGGAGGCTTTCTGCTATAGGTGTTGACATGCCTCATTGAACCACTCAAAAACCTCGTTTTTAGTCCACAGCATGACACGATTTCGACAGATAACAGGTTTTTGAGCATTTGGCCATTGAGTAGAGCGGCAGGTTTACGTGCGGCTTTAAAGGATGCCTTCCGTGCACAGACAAAACAGATCGGTTCAGATTTTGTCTTCTCTTGAGAGCTCTCTTGCATGCGTATACGAATTCATCACTATGGTAAGGATAGATGCAATTTTAAAAAATAATGAAAGTAAGTAAAACACAGCAAAAAACTCGAAGACCCGATTTTTTTAAAACCGATTTCTGTAGTATTAAGTGTCTCCCCCGTAGCTCCATAGTTTATTGCGGTCGTCCGTAGTTTCTACGGACAATCTGTAGCAATTGGCAACTCTGTGTTACGAATACTTTTGCAGCAATCTTGGGATTGAGATTACAGTTTTAAATATCTTACAACACCCGTTTAATCTCAGAGAATTTTGTCAACATCTAAAAGTGCCATGAAAACCTGGCTGACAAAGGCCGTAGCGAGCTGGGCGGAATTGGGGGTCTGGTCCCCCCCGAAACGTGAGATAATGACTGAAAAAAAGAAAAAAGATGGCCAAATGTATTGTTCTATCACTTCGGTCCCTCGAAATGAAAGTGGTTTCCTCCCCCGATAAAATTTCTGGCAACAGGACTGGGCTGAGAGACTAACAGCCTCATTGTTACTTTCAATACAATTTCATCCTGAAATACCTTGTGATACTCCTGATCAGTGCCGGATCTAATATTCCCTTATATTGTTAAAATTCTAGTAAAATACTCAAACATATTTTAATCTTACTATTGACAGCCACCCATTCATTTAAATCTTCCCCTTCTGGCAACATTACAGCAAGGCGCAAGTTTCCACTACCAAGAGTAACAGCTGCATGTTTCATCAAATCATACTGATGAGTTCCTTCAGGAATATTTTTCTTTGGCTTAAATGTTTTTGAAGAGCGACCTCCGCTGTAGAAAAAAAAAGACAAAAATAAAATACATGAATGATTAAAAGAAAAATAAAGACAACTCTATTGAGATTTTATACATACAATTTAGATTTATATATATGTATATAAAATATATATCCTGAGGCCCAGATTACGAAATAAAAGTTTGATAAAAGATTAAACTTGAAAAATACAAATAAACCTATCGGTTGCATTTGTCACAGGCATAATTGTTGTGGTTGCATTTTTCAAGTTTTAAAAAGAACTTTTACCAAACTTTTACAGCATAATTCCAGCCTAATATTACTTCCCATAACTTGACACGATTAAAAGAACTTATATACACCTATAACTATTTCAAAATTTTGCAAAACACAACTGATATTTGAAACAAATAAAGTAAATGGTCTCCAGTTGATTAACCATCATTGACAATTTTTCCTACTTGTAAATTCAATAAATTTAAGATGGATGCAATCCATGGCATGTGCTACAAGTAGGCCTACATTTTCTTCAAGTGCCACAAATACAAACTAGATTAAAAAATAAGTATCATAATAAAATATAGAAAGTAGTTACAAGGATCTTAGAAAAATTATTCCCACAAACAACTAGAGATGGGATGAATAGCGATTTGACAGAATATTTGGTTAAATTTTTATTAAAAAGCATTACAATTAATGAATGAAATTAGTTTTTTCATTTTAGATTGAAAATTAAATTAAGGATACTTTTAAATGATTGAAATTGATCTAAAAAAAAACTGGCATACTGAATTATTGGATACTGATCTACCAAATATTCAGTGGACAAATATCATGGGTACAGCTTCATACAACCTCTCTAAATTCCTGGTTCTGATTCTCTCTCCACTCACTAAATCAAATAATAATACAGTTAGAAATTCATCAAGCTTCGCTCAAATATGTAAAGTTGAACCCAAAAAGTTCAACATGGCATCTTTTGACGTAGTCTCAATATTTACTAACATTCTCATAACCGGCAGTATTAGTTGTCTAGAAAGATGACTTAGAACATACAATTTTTCAGACTGAAGTAGAAGAAATATGCAATCTCACAGCTTTCAGTTTCGATCACAAGTTTTACACCTAGACAGATGGTCCAGCAATGGGAAATCCCTTCTCTCCTATTTTGAGACACATATATGGACGTAAGCACACATATATGAGGGTAAGCTATTGAACGTTATGCCCTTCTTATTTTATCAGAGATATGTGGATGATGCTTCTGTGCTTTGGGATGGTTCCAAAGATGACTTAGAACAATCGTTACACATTATGAATGACATAGTCCCTAACGTTCAGTTCACAGTCAAATTCGAAATAACAAACTTTCTTTCTCGGATGTATTAGTAACTAAACAGAAATCGCATTTCCAAACCTCTGTCAAGCCTTTCTCACGTACGATAAGCTACCACCTCATTTTAGATCTTGTCATCCCATGCAACAGAAATTCTCAGCATTTTGTACTTACGTAGAGCGAGCATTTAACATCTGTTTAGATCGGAACACATTAGACCGTGAACTTCAAACCATCAGAGCAACTGTGAAAGACAGGGGGTTCAGCACGTTGACGAAATTAGTAAAACATTTATGAAACAAGAGAAACCACTTTAGAAAATATCATAGAGAGGCCACTCAGAGTAGGTGTACTTGTAACTTATAATCCAAGTCTCACTCAAGATCAAACCGATTCTCTAAAAGTTTAACCTAACAACCATAGATGTGCCCATTAAAAACTTTGGTTTCAAGCCCCCCTAAAGATGCTATATGATAGAATAAATGGAGGATTTATTACATTCCATGTGGTGATTGCCCTCTTGGTTATGTAGGACGGACAAGGAAACCCATAAAAGCAAGATTAAATGATTAAAAGATTCTTAACACACTTGCTGTGTTAAGAATCAGAAATACGAAAAATCAACCATCACCACTCACTGTTGGCAAAAGGGCCACAGATTTAAATTTCAGGAAGCGAGAGTTTTTTACAAAGTAAAGTCCACAGCTGATTCAGATTTCTATGAGGGCACATATATTCGAGCCTTCAAAAATACATTAAATTGCAGAAAGGGTGCTATTTTTTTTGATGATGGGTACATTGTATATCAGTAAAACTTGTGAATACTTCTATATTAGTAAATGACAATAAATCAACACCACCGATCACAGCGTCATGGCTGATTCATTACTAGCAGGAATTCTATGAAAATTTTAACAGACCAATTAGATAACTCCATTTCGCAAGCATCCAATCAGGAGGCTGCATTAGTCATACACGCTGGCTCTCAGCTTCATTCTGACCATGACCTTTAAAGTGAACAGACACTTTTTCTGCTGAGCAACAGAAAGTTAAGATTTTGTATTCAATCCAAATGGGATCCTCGGTCAGCGTGATATAAGTATCTTTTCCTCTGAAGACGACACCCATTGGTGTTGAAATGCATTAGAAGTTTGTGTATTTTTCATGTATTTGCCTTATTTGTTTGTGATTTCTTATTATTCTTGAGCAAAGTTGATCTACTCTTACCATATCAGCTTTTCTTAAAATTCATTACATTCATCAATAAAATTAAAAAATTTAAATTCAAAATAGTATTGAAAGTAATTTTAAACAATTGAAATTGATCTATATATTAAACAATTAATTTTTTCAATTTATATAAAAAATAGGTAATGTTTCAATTTATATAAAAAATAGGTAATGTTTCAATTTATATAAAAAATAGGTAATGTTTTAAATGCATACATGCCAACCTTGGGGCCAAGCCTCTCTTTAGTGGCAATGTTCATTGCCGGGGAGGGTATCTCGTGTTTCTCATGACTATTTTTAAACTAAAATAAATTTTCTTCAACACCAGAAAAAAATTGTGAATCTGGCATTCCATATCAAACTAGCACTAATAATTTACACTACCTGGGTTTTCTTCAAATACTGAGAGCATTAAAAAAGTGACAAACCATAAGACTGCGGCGGCTCACCAAAGACTGTGGCCAACGGTCGCCAAGTGCGGGGACTGCGCGAGAGAATTTTTTGTGACTAGACAGACCTGAAGATAACGCTGATTCAACATGTTATGTTCTCGATGATACAATAAAAGTGGACAGTAACAGTGGTGACCCGGGGGGAGTGTGCGGCGGCTCACCAAAGACTGTGGCCAACGGTCGCCAAGTGCGGGGACTGCGCGAGAGAATTTTTTGTGACTAGACAGACCTGAAGATAACGCTGATTCAACATGTTATGTTCTCGATGATACAATAAAAGTGGACAGTAACAAGACCAATTGTAGAACAGAGCAGAGAATGTTATAGGTTGACTTAGCAAGGGGGAGACATTGCTATCCTATTCAGAAAAAAAAATCGTAATGAGACTAATAAATTTTCTTAGGCTTTGAACTAGTCAAACAGCTTAAATCTGTTGCTCACAAGCATCATTAACAGCGCTGAAGCATTTAAGAGCGCTTGATGGCAAAAAATACAATGAAGATAGTTTCTAAATACTGTATGTAAAGTACCTAATCTTCAAAATGCTGTAAACTGTAAATACTAGATAGTACATGTTATGTAATTATAGTATTTCATATGTAATTTTATGCTACAGAAATTCATCTGATCCTTTATGCATTTCAACTGCATCATACACAATAAAAAGATCAGATGGAAATTAAAAATAACATGTGTTTACATGATTTCCCCTATATATACATATTTACGCCATTATTTATTTTATGTTAAATTTTATAAAGTTTGTATTATCTCTGTGGTAGGTAACGTCCACATTAGCACTGGCAATCTGGGTCCTACCATACTCTTAGATCAGACATGTTCAACATGGTGCTCCTTGAAACACTCAGAGTGCTCGATGCTCGTGAGCACTTGATCAACGTTACAATGCAACATCTCGTACGAATTGCATTTAAGGATGTTAAATTGCCAAAAGAGTGCTATTCTTTTGATGATGGGTACAGGCAGTGCTCGCGACTAGAAAAAGGCTGAAGTCGTCTTAGATGAACCAAAGATTATATATATACATATTTATAGACTTATTCAATGTAAATTTTTATTGCATGCAATTTTATTGGTCATTTCAATGAACAAAACATGAAATCTTGATAACGATGAAGCCAAGGCCATAGCGAGGAGGGGACTTGGGGGTCTGGTCCCCCCAAAATGTGAAAAAAAAACGACCGAAAAAAGATGGCCAAATCTATTGTTTAATCAGTTTGCTCCCACGAAATGAAAGTGGTCCCCCTCCGAACGAAATTTCTGGCTACGGGCCTGGATGAAGCGATTATATTATTTGAATTGTTTATATTGAATAACTGACACCCAATTTCTTTGATAAACACCTTAAAAGCAATTACAAGAAATTACACCCTTTAGCAACTGAAATAACTTTCTCCACATGGGTTTAGAAGCAGCACAATCAAATTTTCAAAAAAAATTATTTCATTTATTTCTTTAGGAAGCCAATAAAAATTTTATTGTGATCAACAGCAATTTTGATCAAAATGACAACTGCATTAACATGCGAAAATTTGCTTCCATTACACGGATTAAATTTTGCATTATACTTACAACAAGAAGCTCATTGTGTTAATCGAAGCTTTGACCGGCAAAAACTAAGATTATTACAAAAATAAACGTGTTTATGAAACTAATCAAGTTGCAATTTATTAAACAACATAACAGAACGTCACATTACGCAATGTTCCCCGATAACTATGTAGCAGTTTTTTCTTCTCAAGTGGTTGTTGTTGTTTTCAGACAGTGGCAGCATATAAAGTTTTAAGACCATACGTACCGCATTTAAGGGGCCCAATCGTTTTTTTTCATGCTCCATCTCGGGAAAAAGAAAATTCGCCCCGAGACGTTTTGCCTGTGATATTTTGTTCCTAAGACGTTTCGCACCGACATTTGGCCTCTGACGTTTCATTCTGGACAAGACTAAATGAGTGGGTTATGAACGTATAAGTGAATGAGTGATTGTATGAGTGACCAAGTGAGTGAATGCAGTAGCCATCTTGTGTGGTGCAACCCGTGCAATTGCGCAGGGTGCCAAACTATAGGGGGCACCGAAACGAGTTAGAAAAGTCAGATACACATAAATAGAAAATAATCCCTAAGGTATTTACAAAAATTACTGTGCAAAATACACATGAAAGATAACAGCGATGCGACAAAACAGTCAAGGTTTGAGTTAAGCAGTGCACATGCAGAACATACTGTATACCGATTTCCGTAAGATAAGAATACGCATATACACTAGCTTTATTTCTACTTTAACCCTCCAGGAGATACTGGGCAGTTTGCTTTCTCTTTTATTGTCCAGTAGTGATGTAAAAAATAAAAAAAATTGAGAAAGTCTCATATCCGTCCATCACTCAATTTTTCTGCTAACAATAAAAAGAGTGTTTCCCTGCGTTGCCGGCTCTATGATTGCGGGGAGTAAAAAAGAGGAGGTTATTTTCTTTTGAAGTGATGACCAGAAAGGTAATGGTTGAGCCGTCTGCGAGTTCCCAACTTCCCCTCCCCTATTCAAAATAAGGAATTGAATAGTCAGCACAATATTTTTTTAAAATATTGACGTAAGACATAATGAGTCTTTTATGATTTTTAGGCCCTCTTTGAACAGGGATCCTGCGCTCGGGCACCGTTTTTCTACCCGTCTCACAAGGAGCAATTACAAAAAAAAGTACAGTACTCTCTCACACTGGAAAACTATACATTTTTCACCCAGATCCCCCTGCTCCGTCTCCTGCCTCAAAAAACTTTTCTTCTAGTGCAATGCATGCACGTACGCACAACTTTTAACCGAACGTTGGCGATATCGTGGGTTCTATTTATTGTAAAAAAAGAAAGGTTGCGTTCTTTTTCGTTTAAGATCTTCCATAAGTGTATTAAGTTCATTTTTTCCTAAGCGGTCATCTAGATGTTGAAACTAGATCCAACTTTTGAAAGTTCAATGGTAACCCAATTTTTTCGTCCATATTTCGATTCAGTTCTCAAGAAATGCCGAAATACCGAATTTCATCAATTTTGAACAAACAGTTAGTGAAATATAAATTATTGAAAAACGAGTGTCGTAATGTGTTAAGCAGAAACATCTTGTTTTTGAACATAATTGCTGAAATAATATAGGTATCTCATTAATTTTTATTTTAAATGATAGATTCTAACGGGCCAAACATAATTTTATTTTGAATTTTACTCATTTTGAATTTTGCTTTTTTTAAAATATAAGTTATGAATTATTAAAACATATTTCAAAAATTTATGAATAGAAGCATACATTAATTTTTCTTTCATTCGAATCAGCATAGTCGAAAACGCAACAAAATCAATTTTAATTCCAATCTGACCTCTATTTGGTCTGACCTCTTACCTTGCTGTAATTGGATTGTTTTTTGTAACGTGATATTTAAATTAAAAAAATAATAATAATAATTTCGCATGATATGAGCGATTATATTAAAATGACCACTTTTAGGAACCATGTGCTAGATATAAACTTGAAACTCATTGAAAAATTTTTCATGACAAATTATGCGAAAATGTTTAAATATGAAACTCATAACTTTACTGAAATGGGCAATTATTGTTTTAAGTATACGGTGATACGATAAATAAGTCATCCATCCAGTTTTTCAAACATTTTTTTTTAAGTATTCGAGTAAACAAATAAACAATTTTGCAATTTTTCACTATTTCAGAAATTCGTTTCATTCCTTAGACGACATTCATGAGGTGAAACGGTAAATATAATAATGTGCAAAGAATTCACAAATTAATACCAGACAATTAGATTGATGTTAATATTTATGAAGATAATCAATAAATAACGGTTCTCCCAAGAGCATAAATCATCTTAGTGTGCGCTAAAGTTTAATGTAGTCTCGATTGGTTGAGTCGTCTCTGCTAAAAACACGTCATTTTTTCGTATTTTTTTTAGCATTATTAAAAATTGGGGAATTGCAAAATGAAACAAAATTATAATATAAAATAGTGCAATGTTCGACTGAAAATTAAAAAAAATTTTTTTTCTAAATTGATGAAATTGTCGTCACAAACAATTTCTTTGTGACACATCTTTTGAAATAATTATGGTATAAATATTCGTTCAATCATGGATATAATATCCTAATCATAGTCACTAAAATGAAGAATAATAAAAAAGTTCGTTTTTTTTCACCTCCATAAAATAAAAACTATTTTTTTAACATCACTAAATCCAAACACTCGCGTAGCAGCATATGGAGTATTTATCGTTCAAAACTTGTTTCGTGTGTGTTTTCCCCCCTGCAATCAACCTTCAAATTCAGTTTCTCAATGTTTAGAGTGTCCCCAAACACATTTTTTCACTCTCTCTAATATCTCTCTCATTTTCATACTTACAGCGATGAAATTTTATTTTTAGGGTAAATGTAATGCGATAAATCAGATAAGATGGAAAAAATAAGGGTTTATATTGAAGATTTTGAAGTTTGAACAATAGTAAATGTGTAGATGACCCTCATCAAGACGAATTGCACATAGTCGGGTAGAAAATCACAAAACATAATTTTTGATGAAAACCGCTTCATTCTACAACTTTTAGAACCCAAGATATCGCTATCGTACCGTTAAAAATTGCGCGTACTGTACGTTTTAGACCAGTCTCCCAAACTTTTTGTTCCATCGCCCCCTTCATCAGAAATTTTTTCCTCTCATCGCCCCCCAACTCAAGTAAACCCATAGGATCCTATGTTAAATCAGTAGGTTCTATCGCCCCCTTGGACCATTAAATCGCCCACCAGGGGGCGATATTGCTCACTTTGGGAAACACTGTTTTAGACCGAAAAATTATAAAACAAACCACACATTCACACACAACTGTTCACCTTTCGGAGTTTCAGAAACCTAAGTTCCAGATACCCAGGCCCAGAATTAAGCAGGGCCGCATCTAGGAACAAAATTTCACTCTGTTGCGCGGGGCAGGTTCAATTTTGGCACTGCTTCCTCGGCAATTTTTAACGGAAAAAATTGTAAACTCAGCGCTGTTCGTGGTCAAGTGCCCGGGGGGCCACAGACTCCCCTTTTTCTCTTTCTTTCAAACCGAGCACAACTCAGGTCTATCAGGTGTTTCCAACCCCTTCCCCTCCAGTGCATTAATGCACTCCAACAAAGGAGAGAGGGTTTCGGGGATACCGCCTCCCCGATATTATGGTAAATTTTTGTAGTAAAAAACGTAACGCCGCCTTGAAGGGAAAAATGGTGAAACACTGCTCCCCCCCCGAGAAAATCTTGCGTACGCTACTTCCGCAGTGCCCATGAACATCCTAGTATGCACCAGGCTTACATTCGCACCTGAGAATGACTATCAAACCACAATTGCATGATTGTAAAAAAGGCCAATGGTCAATAAATTTGGACGATAGTGTCACTGAAATTTTTTTTTTCAAGTGTGCTTCCCCGGCACTTAAATATTGAAGGGCTTTTACCCAGGGCCGCAACTAGATACTCTATCAGCCGGGCAAGCATGCATTGTGCTTCTCTCGTGTAATTTTGAATCATTTTAAAAGAAATTAGCGTCCCCTCTGGTCCACGCTCGGGGCACCAAATTCATCTGCACCCTTCTCTTTACTTAAAGGGGTGGGTAGTTCCGTTAAAACCTTGGCCAGAGGGTTCGATGTCTGAATTTAAGACGTCTTTGACAAAATTTTAAGCTACTGTTTTTTTTCGTTTTTTTTTTAGCTTGGACTTTTGGACAGAGGCGTCCTGCACAAAGGACACCGTGAACCAGAAAAGTTTGGGAGCTAGGATGATTTTTATGATCGCCTTTTAGGAAATGGAAACAAAAAAAGTTACAATCAGCTTAGCTTTGCATGACCATGGATGGAATTTTTTTTTTTTTCGGTACCGATCACATTGAGGGCTGCGCCGAAGTCGACAACGTAAGTTGTCTTTTTTTTTCAAGAGTGGGGGAGGTTGATAACTATCAGTTTAGAGCAAACTATGGGAAGCTGGATACAGCTATGTTGGGGTGGAGTCAGAAGACAGGAATCGAAATGATTATAGTGCCTCATTTTTTATTACTTTCAATTGAGGTTGGGCTATTGATCACTGTGCAAATTCCAAAAAATATATAGTGTTAGTTATGGGTGAGAGACTAATTTCGTTGCTGTTGATACTTTAAATTCGTAAACGTGGTGGGGGAGGGGGAAGTGACACTTTCGAGTGGATATTTTGTGACAGCATTGTGAATGCTGATGAATGACCTTTCAAGCTGGGAGGTCATAATCAACGCAGTAAAAATTCTTCAGAAAGAATTAGGATTGCTTAACAAAAAAAAAGATATGTCAGCTGCCTTTCAGGAGGGGCAAAAAAAGGTCAATATGAGCTTGATGGAGATGAAAATCTGGTGATCCTAGTGAAATTTTCATTTCATTTTTGTTATACAGTATTAGTTTTTTTCAAGTTGTAAGATTTTTCAGCATCTGAAACTGAGTCATTTCTTTCTGTTTCCTCGATATGAATCTTGAATAAGAATTAAACAAAACAAACGTATATTCCTGCGTATAATCCGCAGATGCGAATTTCGGTAGAGTTTCAGAGAAAAAAGACATCGTATAGTCCGCAGCGGCGTATAACTCCCATGAGAAAATTTCATCTATTAATAATGAAATTTTAAGGAATGCGGATGGGGGGGAGGGAGGGGGTTGTGTTCGTCACGTTTTTGAGGAAAAATCTTGATTTTCGTATTTACACCTATACCGCTCAAGGAATATTTTTAAAAAAATTATTATAAATAAATTTTCAAAGTAACTGCAACTAATTAAACCTCTAAGAAAAAAAAAGCTTTTGATAACTTTAACAATTTATCCAACTTCTCTAATTTGGAGTAATTATCAAAGTAATTATTACTTCTCTAATTTAGTCAACTACGAAGAAGGGTAAGCGCAAATCCAGACGGAGGAAGGGTGAAGGAGAGAACTCCGAAGAGTCCGATAATATAGGAAAATAAATCAGTCCCATATTTTAGGGAGCAGTTACGAGAGAGGTTTTCCCGTAACTATCGGACCACCTTTTTAGGGAACAGTAGTGACTAGCAATAATCAATAAATTGCCGCCTCCGACACATCACCCTGGATCAGAGCCTGAGGGGGTGGGGGAGAGGTGCCAACTGCTGGTTTTGCAGAGGGCGCCACTTGGTCTAAGACCGGCCCTGAGTGAATGAGTAACGAAGTGAGTGGGTGAGTGAGCTGGTGAGCGAGTGGGTGAGTGAGCTGGTGAGCAAGTGAGTGAGTCTTTCATACACGCACTCCCTCAATCACTCACTGACCCACTCACTTGGTCAATTGCATATATACGCACTGGGTCATTTATATGGTCGCTCACACACTAACTTGGTCGCTCACACACTAACTTGGTCGCTCACACACTAACTTGGTCACTCACACACTAACTAGGTCACTCACACACTATAACTTGGTCGCTCATACACTCACTCACGCATGTAATCACTCGCCACCACGGCCGACTCAACACATCAAGCAGGCCACCCACCCGCCCACTCATTCACTTGTTCACTCATACGTCACACCCACTCACTCACTTTCTTCCCTGGAACTGTCCGGGGTGAAAAAGTCAGGGAGAAATGTACCGGGGTCGAAACGTGCTAGGAGCGGAATATCGGGGACGAAATTTCCTTTGCTGACGTGCTGTTTCCATAAACTTCCATCTCAGTGGCCTATGCAGGGTAAAGCTTGGTGATGGCCAACGCTTCCTGGATACTATTAGACTATTACGAAGGTTTGGGCAGGTGCAGATCTAGGGCAATGATCGAGGGGGTGACTCATTGTTGTAGGTATCGGGAATTATGAGATGCATCGGTTGCGTGTAGTTACAGAGACATATCTTACACAAGGGACGGACTTTATTTCACACAACATACTATATACGTGACGAGAAACGAACTGCGCAATAACTAGAATAATCACCTGATGGCGCTTTGAGCGCGTACATCAATCCTCGCTCTGAGGAAGTGGCTTTCTTTTCCCACACGTCGGCGGCGACGCCACAGACTATCCCCCCAGTGAGCGAGCGAACGCTAATGTAGGAAATACAAGATTGACATTCACATATTGATGATACAAAATTATAACAAATAATAAGCAATGTGCATGTGTGTATAAATATTTGCGACAGCTGAGAATTCAATATTTTGCGAAGACGAATGAAAAATACGAATATATACGATGTTAACATGTTTGCAATGATTTGAAAAAATAAATAATGTAAATTAACACTTATGCGAGAAATGCGAAAATAATATGTACACATATGCGAAAATGTAAAGGCATAACACAAGAATATAAATGGGTGTAAAAACATATGCAATCAAAAATACGAAACAAATCGTTCTGGAAAATGAACTCTTCGTCCATAACGAGTTGTTACTGTTTTTTCTGTCGTTGACACTGGACTTTTGGAGTTCTGTTTAGAACTGATCTCATTTGGTAGTTCGGTGACTGCAGATGGTTCTCTGTCATCCATGGCGAATGCAGGTTTGACTCTGTCAATAGACACTGAGATAGATTTACCATTTACTTTGATTACAAAAACTTTGTCGGTCCTTTGCACTACAGGATATGGTCCAGTGTAGGGTGCGCTTAATGCAGGTCGAACTTTGTCTACGCGTAAGAACACATGAGAACAAGATTTTAAGGAAGGATGAACATAAATCTTGAAAGTATTCTTATGAGATGGAGATACGGGTGATAAACTCCTCATGAGCGAAGACAGCATTGATACATAGGTAGCGTCTGGTGTAGATTTGGACATCTCATCTGAAAGTAGGTCAGATGGCAATCTAATAGTGGTTCCATACACCAGTTCGGCACAGGTAGCTTGAAGATCCTCCTTGAAAGCGGATCGTAGACCCAGGAGGACTATCGGAAGCGATTCTGACCATTTGGTATTGTTGTGAGCAATGATGGCACTTTTTAGGGTGCGATGAAATCGCTCGACCAGACCATTGGCAATTGGATGATATGCAGTGGTTCGTATGCGATCTGTTCCTAGTAGTCGAGCTGCTGGAAGAGATGAGATTCAAATTGAGTTCCACGATCTGTGGTCACTGTTGAGGGACAACCAAAACGACTGATCCATGAATCAAAGAATGCTTTGCAGATGGTTTCGGCGCGTATGTCCGGTATCGGTGTTACTTCGGGCCATCTTGTAAATCTGTCTATCATGGTAAAACAGTAGATGTTCCCGTTTGATGGTGGATAAGGGCCTATAATGTCAATGTGCACATGTGAAAAACGAGCGTCGGGAAGTGCGAAGGTGCTCAGAGGTGCTTTTGTGTGCCTCTGGATTTTCGATCGCTGGCATGATTGGCAGCAGCGTACCCAAGCTGTGATGTTTTTGTTCATGTTTGGCCACACATATCGTGAGCAAATGAGGTTTTTTGTTACAGCGATTCCGGGATGCGATAGATTGTGAAGGTGGTCAAAAATCAGCTTTCGATACGAGTCTGGAACAAAAGGTCTGGGTGAGCCAGTTGAAATGTCACACCATAATTCACCATCTGTTAGATGGCATGGCTTCAGTTCCAGCTGTAGAGATGTGTTGTTACCCTTCAAAATTTCTTTCAGTTCCGGGTCGCTTGATTGAAATTCCCCGAATTCTTTGAAATTAATGTCCTTAGAACCAGTTATTGCGTCGATTTCGATTCTTGACAGTGCATCTGCGACATAATTTTGAGAGCCTTGGACGTGACGGATATCGGTTGAATACTGGGATATCAAGTCCAAATGACGAAGCTGTCGCGGCGAACATTTGTTTGGATTTTGCTTGAAGGCATAAATTAGGGGCCTCTGATCTGTGTAGATAATGAACTCCCTGCCTTCGAGCATGTGCTTGAATTTTTTTATAGATGAATAAATTGCAAATAGTTCTCGGTCGTATGCGGACCATTTGTTTTGACTTTTGGACAATTTCATAGAGAAGAATGCGATGGGTTCCCATTTGTCGGCTAATTGCATGAGAGCACCACCCACTGCGACATCTGAAGCATCTACCCAAACACTTAATTTAGCTCCAGGAAGTGGATGTCGCAGGAGTGTGGCATTTGCCATGGCATCTTTGGCCAAAGTGAACGACTTTGTTGCTTCATCGGTCCACGCGAGTTGGTCGTTGGCACGAGCAGAACGAGGTGATTTTTTATTTTTATGACCTTCGAGAAATTTTATTAACGGATGTAACAAATCGGCAGCTTTCGGAATGAAACGTCGATAAAAATTGTACATACCGAGAAATCTTCGAAGTTGTGTCAAGGTCGTTGGCTGTGGATAATCCAAGATACACTGAACTCGATCTGTCAGAGGTTCGATGCCGCTTGTAGATAGCCGGAATCCAAGGAAGTCGATGGTTTCTCTACCGAAGTTGCACTTGGAGACGTTGACGCAGAGTCCATATTCTTGAAGTCTGTTGAAGAGAGTCTTGAGATGATGGATGTGTTCATCAGGATCTTTTGATGCAATCAGGATGTCGTCGACGAATGCGTAAACTCCAGGAAGTCCTCTGGTCACTTCATCGATGAATCGCTGGAAGGTTGCAGAAGCATTGCACAATCCGAATTGCATCCTGGTGCTCTCAAACAATCCGAAAGGTGTGCATATTGCTGTTTTGTGGATGTCATCAGGATTTATTGGGATCTGATGGTAGGCTTTTATGAGATCCACATGGCTGAAAATTTTAGTACCATGCAGTTCAGCAGTGAAATCAGCAATGCAAGGAATGGGATATTTGTCTTTTAACGTTTGTGCATTTATAGCACGGAAATCTCCGACCGGTCGAAATTCCAAGGTACCCTTTTTTGGTACCATATGAAGTGGTGAGGCGTAATTACTCCTCGAAGGTCTCAAATGCCCCAGTTGCAGCATGTTGTGAAATTCCGATTTCGCTATTTTTAATCTGTCTGGAGCTAACCTACGAGGTTTCGCCACCACAGGCGGTCCTTTTGTGGATATATGATGGATGGTGTTGTGCTTTACTGGTGCATTTGGATTAGGAAGTTTAGTGATCTCCGGAAATTCAGAAATCAGCTTGTGATACGCCGAGTCACCGGTAATCGTTTTCACCGAATGAATGCACGTTGCGTTTGAGACGCGTCCGGGACGTTTCAATTTCGTTTTCAAGTCACGTAGGAACTTGTTGCGAAGATCCGGGACTAAGTCGAAATAATGAAGGAAGTCCGCACCCAGTATAGGAGTTGACACATTGGCGATTTAAAATGGCCAGGAAAAATTTCGTCTCACGCCGAAATCCACGGAAAGAATACGTTGGCCGTACACCTCGATGGATGATGAATTCGCGGCTGCGAACGCTTGAACAGGCCGTTGTTTGCGCTGAGAAAGGCTTGCCGGCAAGATCGAAACATCACTGCCCGTATCAACGAGGAAAGATAGATTCGTTTTCATGTCTTTCACAAACAGGCGACGTGACGTAGATGGCAAAGAGCAAGTCGCCTCTACTCTTTGCTGAGTTCGTTTCCCGAATATTTGCAGGGAGAGACACATTTCTTGGCATCGGTGCCGAATCGTCGATGATACCAACACTCGTCGCGATTTTTCGATCTGCTACGCTGTCGCAGGTAGCGGTTTCGGTACGGGCTACGACTTCGCCCTCGGGAAATCTCGTCGATTCGCACATGGAGCTTTTCGATTTCCGACAACAAACGTTCCTCGATGGAATTCGCGGAAGAGTTAGAACAGGCACTTACCGCTTGTGGTGCTACATCCATGACGCGATCGGCGATTTCGGCCGCTTTGTCCAACGTTAGTTGTGTGACCGCAGCCAGGATGGATTGCACAGATGTCGGCAAATGCTGAAGAAACAGTTCCAACATGAGCTCGTCCGGAACGCTGTGTGATTCCGCGCGACGCCGCATGACGCGCAAAAGTTCACTTGGACGACGATCACCGAGTTGCTCCCCAGTGAGAAGTTTCCGTATCTCTTGCTGTGACGATTCACCACTGCGCTTGATTAATTCCGATTTCACGTGTCCGTAGGGATCTGTTGCCGTTGGATTCGTGATGACATCGCGGATGACGGAAGCAGCTTCCGGTGGTAGATGGGCCACTATGTAGTTGAATTTTGTGCGACTGTCCGTTACCGGTTTCGGAATCCCCAGTTCGAAAGTTGATTCGCACATCAGGAACCATAGTGTAGGATCGGCGAAATTGTACGGTGGTATCTTTATCGCTGCAACGTCCGCCATGATTTCGCTTTTGCGTGGGCGAGAATGTTCAACAGCACGTGTTGTTTCCGTTGAGATGCGCCCGCTGTTTCTTTTTTAGATATGTCTCAACTGATGATCAGACTTTCCAAGGTCATCAATATCGGGAGTTATGAGATGCATCGGTTGCGTGTAGTTACAGAGACATATCTTACACAAGGGACGGACTTTATTTCACACAACATATATACGTGACGAGAAACGAACTGCGCAATAACTAGAATAATCACCTGATGGCGCTTTGAGCGCGTACATCAATCCTCGCTCTGAGGAAGTGTCTTTCTTTTCCCACACGTCGGCGGCGACGCCACATAGGTTAGTTGAATGGCTTGAATCGTTCCATTTTTTTGTGGGACAGAGTGGGAGCCATGTTCTGGTTTGGTGGTGGTAAACGTGGTAAAAGTGCCAAAAGCGAAAATGTTGGGAAATTCGCAAAAAAATGTTATCGCACAACTTTATATTCACACTTGCGACCTATTATTTACACGCTCTTTTGAACAACTTAGGCAGAGTGCACACTGGCACCATATGTCAAAACGGATTGTTAACCAATCTGCGTCGAGTTGCATGCTGCATCGCTTGCAGTACGGTGCAAGTGTACCTTGCTTTAGAGAATTCGCAGGCATTTTTCACGTTTACCAAAACATTGCTCATTCGACACTTCAACACAGTTTCTCTCAAAGTGTGCGTCGCCAACCTTTGTCAGGAGTGTCACGGTGAGCTGGAGATATTTATATATGTGTGCCTAATAAATAAACATTTTTTTGTTGCGCCAAATCGCAACAAAATATTTCATTTGGCGAATAAATAAAAGATCGAATCCACCAAATCGCGAAATCCATTCAACCAAATCCATTAGGCCTCTTAACCCCTTCGCGTACAAGCAGCTGGCGATAAATTTGAATGATCTGTATTAGAGGTAGAGGCGATAAATATAGTTGCCTTGTTCCACGTTAAAAAAGAAAGGCAAAGAAAGAAAAAAAGAAATAAGGGTGGAGAGCGGAACAGTACACAGACATAATGTATAACAGAGTATTAGTACAGTGCTTTGCTTTTTCACCCTCACCTATAAACTTGTTTTGTAGTTCTTTTTTACTTGTTCTCTTTTTCACTTCCATATGCAGTATATGATAGAAGGATTAGTCAGAGAAAGATACATTATGTGTGTGTGTGTGTGGGAGGAGGGAAAGTGTACCGCGGAGAAGGGGGAGGGGAAAAAGCTCAGGAGAACCACCACCATCGTTATCTCAGTTGATAGTTATCTCTAGTTATCTTGTTGGGATAACCATGGTGGTGAGAGAACAGAGAGGGGGAAACACACACACCATATGGTTAGAATAAACCTTCGCTATGAGGAAAAAAAAGGTTGAAGAAACAGTCAAATAGGTTAAATTTATTCCACTGGCGTTTGGACACAATATTACGTCCCTGATCGTAAATGGTTAAACCGGGTAATCATTTTAGAATTCGCATTTTATGGCACGTCAATTTGTCTAAGGTTCTCTCTCATTTGGCTACAACTTTTCCCATTTGATTAGCCAAATTGCTGCAATTAATAAAAATTTAGGGTAAGCCCTGGTTTGTATACACATCATCTATATTGGACTGTATACGTATATATATACACACACATATGGGAAAAACTTTAAGAGGTGATAGTACACACCAATACAAACAATTGTCATCAAAGAAAGCATGGTCGAACATGAAACGCGATCGCGCTGACACGTTTCGAAACGGTCCCTCCGCAAACATTAAAACGGCATTCCTGTTGACATTTATCGGGATAAAAAGAACATCATGCATGCAAATGTAATCTGCGGAAGAAGAAACCATATGCAAATCTGCGTCACGGTGATTAAAAGGCGTGGAAGCCAGCCCTGTGGGCTGTTATTCCAACCGTTATTGCAACCGTTCTAACAGTTGTAACGTACGGGATAATGGCGCACTTTAGTAATACTGAAAAAGCAGACATGCATGTACTATCATCATTCAAACCCCTCTCTCCGGCCATGCCATCAAAAGTAAACAAAAGGCGAATCTCTTCCCTCATTGATGCTTACGTAACACTTGAAAGGCCCACTACACATTGGACTATTCAGGGTGATTACTTAATTCCCCTTGCCACATTTTACTGGCGAATCGTTGATCCTAGAGGCATACTTCCAGTTAGAAAAAGTATCCAAATAACGTGTAGAACTCAGATATGTCATTCATGTTGCAAGGGACCTAGGGACCGTACATGGACGGCCGGACCAGACTCAGGCCAAGCTCACAACTGCTGACGCTGCCACCTTGTCTGGCCGTCCATGTACGGTCCCTTTCAGTGTACACGAGCTCCAAGGAAAGATTGAGAGATTCGGTGCCTCTGTAGTCTAGTGGTCTAGGGCGTTCACACGGAAAGTGAAAGGACGTGGGTTCGATGCCCCGCAGAGGCAGTTGAATTTTCTCTCTTTCCAAAATATATCTTCGCAACAGCCAGTTGTTAAAAAAAAAAGAAAAGAAAACCCTTCGTATTAAGGCGACACTTCGTATGGTAGCGGAGAGTGACGTCATCCTTGTATGAATCATCATCACACCTTACATTTCAGAACCCCTCCAGCCATTTTCTCTATCCTCCTCCCCTTTTACTATGTGCGAACATCTCTTCCTCCACTCCTATGCATTTTTTCTTACTTGTCGCATAATTCTTGTAACCCGTACCTCTTCGTTTCATTATGAGTGTAGGCCGCACTAAAAATCGGAAATTTACTGCAACGCTATTTAAGCGTTCCTTCTTAGAGATTTTTAATTAGACATCGCACTCTCAAGATTTCTTCTTTTTTTGCATTTAAATGTTTTTCAGCCAAGTAAGGTTTTGGATATTCTTTCTTTTTAATAACCTTGTCCTTTTTTTCTTAAATTTCAAAATTTCTTGTGAAAGTCATGACAATGATATCTTTGCGTCATTT
Source organism: Pholcus phalangioides (assembly GCF_987345545.1). Classification (NCBI taxonomy): domain Eukaryota; kingdom Metazoa; phylum Arthropoda; class Arachnida; order Araneae; family Pholcidae; genus Pholcus; species Pholcus phalangioides. The sequence continues at coordinate 39,484,423 of NW_028301600.1, read as the reverse complement.
TAATCGTTTATCTGAAATTATCTGTATATAGTGTGACCTATAATGTTTTTCTTATTTAAAAATGAGTACAAAAGCAGTTATTAATTCAAAATCTCAGCAAAATGAAAGATAATAACTTTTTTTCTATTTCTTTTATTTTTAGTAAATTTGGAGAATAGTATTGATTGTGATTTCACTTATACATAAATATTCGAGATACTTAATCTTTGTATTTTTAATAAATATGGATTATCTTATACTCGTATTTTACGTTATTATTGGCAGTGTGTAACAGTGTTTCTCAACGTCCAAAAGCCGCGACATCAACCATACCATACGATAAGGAATTTCACGGGCTAAGATGTCTGCAAAAATTAGTTGGCCGTTTTTAATTAGTTTACTAATGTGATGTTAGTGAATAATCATATAAGTGGCGTGTAATTGAAGAAATTAATTATTTATTGCCTCAATTTGTTGGACCGCGGTCTCAAAAGGTTAAGAGCCAGTGGTGTGTTGAAATCTACTAGTATCAAAATGACCTAATCTTGGAAATTTATAGTTTTTGATCTTGAGAATGTGCAAGGGTCAGAACAAAATCCGGAAATATGATAATACATCTAAAAATAAAAACTGCACAAATTGAAAAAATACGCAGTTTTGTTCAGTTAAAAAATATTTTTCAAAGATCGTCTCTGAAGGAAAATAAAATAGCCCCTGGCACCGACATCGTCATAATTATTGTATGTGTGATTGTGAAACCATTTTAGCGAATTGTGTGTGTGTTTATTCTACGTAGGAGTGGCTTTTTATTAGTCTGGAACTTCCTGGCTTTGTAATCATCACGCTGTTGAAAATATTATTTCCAAATATCACAAATATTCGAATTCATTGCAGTTGCAAGTTGATACTTGTATATCACAGAATATTTAAATTTTTGAAATGTGTTGACGAAATACGAATTTTCATTTGCTGTGGAATATAAATTCCCTAAAGTAATATTCGAAAAGTAATAAGATATGTCTCTTCTGGAACTCAATCATTACATCAACGGATTAAGATGTAAAAATTTGTTGAAAACCATGTTTAAAACGAAAGAATATTAAAATGAGCAATTTCAATAATATTGTAAAAATATTTATGATTCTCGTTTTCTAAAAAAGTGGATTTCGTAATAATCGTTTCTATTATAGCTTATCGTAATTTTCTGCGAAAATAATCCGCAGATGCAAATTTCGATACATTGAGAAAAAAATGCCGTTTTATAATCCACTCGTGAAAATTTCATTCTTACAAAAATTATTGCAAGGAATTGTTTTATTGCAAGGGTTGTTTGTTACGATTTTGTGGAAGAAATGTCGAATTTTCTACCTATATCTAAATGCTATCTTTAGAACTTGAGAAAATTATTTTTTGTGAAAATCAATTTTTTTAATATTTATTGCAATTTAAACCTCTAGGAAAAAAATCTGCAAATAAGTCGCAGCAGCGTATAATTCACATTTGAAATTTTAGTGTTTTTAACGTATAATCCGCGGACTTTATACTCGGAAAAATACGGTATTCAAATTTTTAACACCATCTGTATAGAATATTATCAATATAACGATTATTCACAAAATAAAATCGTAGGAATAAAGGAGTTGAGTATTCAGAAGAATATTTTTCCCCTCTATTTTCATTTTCAGTTGGAAAATGAAAGTAACTTCCAGCTACGTATGTAAATATGTATAAGATATAATTCAGAACCGTCAAGTTTGTTATCTGAATTGCTCAAGTTACTCGACATACTGTATATGTTGAGAGTGAGAGACTATCTGAAATTGTATTCCGTCAACAGTTGTCGTCTTAAGAATCTCATTCCCGAATACATGGATAAAAAGCAAATTCAAAGAACAAGTTCTCGTCCCGGTAAGATTTTATAAAAATTAAAAATTTTCTTCTCATATTTTCTGTCTTATGTCACCAAAATTTCCTTCAATATTACGAGGGCTGATCAAATAAAAAGTTACATGCCTGATTATGAGAAAGAAGCATATCTCAGATGACAAATGAATTTTGGATATTTATTATACACACAAACTATTTCTGACAAAACTTCCATGTTGATATAGAATTTTATCTGATCATAAATCCAACTTTTCTATTCCAAATTGAAAACAATCATGTTCCTGCTAATATAGCTATATAGTATTTCGGTGGCTATTATATATATATACAGTATAGCATATCATTGCCAGAACGGTCCGAATCAAGTACCTGATAAATATTATTTCAGATGGGTTGTTAATCTTTTGTATTCTACTAGCCGCTTATGCCAATAATTAGAAAACCACGAATCTCTTTTCTGATAATATCAAGTATAAAATATAAAAATATAAAGTCTGTGTTTATTGGAGAGTTTATTGGTTTTTCATTCAAGCTCTCTGACCATCCGAAATCTTTCCGAGGACTTGTAAGGAGTCTATTGACCCCTGGTTAAGCACCCATGCTTTAAGTAGAGCTAATGTAATAATGATAAACTAATAATAATGCCAAACCCAGACTGTAGGTGAGATAGATTTCATTCCCATTAAAATTTTTGGAGCATCGCTGCAAGCTAAGATAACGACAACTTTACTGGGACAATAAAACTAACTAAAGCTGATATTGGCTAAGATCACCGTGACTTCTTATTGAACTCTTCATTTTTTTGACGAATAATAATAATCATTTGATTACCATATAGTTATGATCGATACGAAGCTGTTGTAATGGTTTTATATGGATAACTTTCACAAGAGCTGTACAACTTTTGAAGAAACATTTACTTATCTTTTTCCAAAATTCTACAATACATTACAACCAGAAATCACACACTCACAATACTAATTTAGCATCCTTTAAAAAATGTGTCAAGCAATACATATTCTCACTTGATGGTATAGAAATTTTATTTTAATGTTTTTCTCTTGCTCATGGTATTCCTTAAATAACATAACAGTTGAATTTATTTAAGAGCTGCATCTAGTTGTTTTCGCTTTTGATTATAACTTCAAAATATGTATATATTTTTTGACGCAACATATAAAACTGTTTTTAAATTGCACGCCTCTGTTGCCATGAATCTTTTATATATACACTGGCGGAAAATAAAATTCCGATATTTATCTAGCACAACTCCTTCTTGGTGTTGGGATTTTATTTTCCGCCAGTGTATATTTATCCCTTTAAGACCGGGAAATTTTTGAAAACGAATGTTTGTTAAGTATTTCACCCGCACGATCGATCGAGCTCGGTCTTAAAGGGATATATATATATCCAGTACTTTATCCGTTTAATCTTCTGTTTTCCATACTAATATTTTTAATAGCATTTATTTACCAGAATGGGTCATTGTTTTTACTTGACAACTCCTTGGTAAATTTTTTTCTTTATTTTTCTCACATTTTTTGTACTTGTATAATGATAATTATAAATTTCATTTGGTTCGATTTACGTACCTTATGAAATTAATCATGAAATTAATTTATACATAGTCAAATCTCAATAAGTCGAATGCGCAGCGGACGATGAAAAACTTCGAGCTATCGCTAGTTCGACTTACCGAACTTCCGATTTCAGAGTGGCAAAAAGAAAGATTTATTAAAATAACAGCGTTATTTATGAATATATCGTAGTAAAACATGTCAAACTACTGGAGATGAAGAAATTTGAAAAGATAAGCTATTTTCTAATTTAATTATTGAATGCGATTGTTTAAAAATAGACTATTCTGTATTATGAAAACGGATGCATACATGATACTCGAATAAATACAAATTATATTAAACAAGTTTATATAAATTATAAATTAATATTATAAATTAATATTATAAATTAATATTATAAATTAATATTATAAATTAATATTATAAATTAATATTATAAATTAATATTATAAATTAATATTATAAATTAATATTATAAATTAATATTATAAATTAATATTATAAATTAATAATTATAAATAAAATAAATAAATAATTAATTAAATAGCATAAATAAATAATAAACATAGAATTATAAATAAAACAAGTTTTTTTGCAAAGAAATGCAGTAATTTTAGATTGTCTCTCTATATTGAGAATTTAAAATAAAATTTATAGAGATAAAAATTAAACAAGTTCATTATTTTAACAGAAAATGTTTTCAAATTAAATTAACCGAAAAAATTATTAGTTTACGTAAAAACCAAACAATTAAAAAATTTGTTTTTCATTCAATGAGTTAATTTTTTCATTATTCTTATAATAATCAGAAATTGTATTTTTCATGTCTATTATCGTATTGGAAATAAGAGTCTAGAGTTCTTGTGCAAAACCAACTTATGACATTAATATAGAATTTTCGAATGAAAATTTTATCCATTCAGTTTTTTTTTTAAACTAAGTTGAAAACAACCATGGACATCTTTGGCAACCATGGGCAACCCCATTTCATGGGCATCTTTTTCTCAGCCACCTCGTTGGGCATTTTGCCTGTTGTGGCGTTGTATTTGTATTTGTATTTATAAATCTCTCAGAGAGCTTTGTTACCTCTTATAGAGCAAGCAACACAACAACCAGAATAGTTTCCATTGCGACATTCGGAAAAACACCATTTTTGGGCCAATAGTACAATGTGCAGAAAACTTCTACTGCTTTGGGATGAAGTAAATTGTATTTCGTAAAACTTCCGAATTCGTATTTTGTATAATCGGGATTCAGTTGTGTAAATTAATATCTCATTGCTAAGTAAAAGTAGAATCACTTTGATTTGATATAATTTGATACAATGACGGGATTATCCGTCAGCACAATAGAAACTGCCGGATATAAACAGAACTTGTGTTTATGGCGATCAATATCAATTGTCATATTAATCAAGAAATAAATTGGCGGACAGTGAAACCTTCACACCATGAAGGACTGATACTACGTCGATGAAAAATTGCGCAGCACATTTACTATTGGAATGTGTATGAAAATTATTACATTTCTCCATGATTATAAGTGAAAGGATACGCACGTAGTAGCATAATGAAGAAAAATGTGTACTTTTTTATTCGTACAATTCTTTCTTTTGTTGAGATTTCATTCTTCACCAGTATATTTAAAAGTTTGGGTGAATTTTCATTTTTAATTTTTGTACGGTGATTTTTGACGCCATGGTCGATAAAAGACAGTATCTTAATGCCTTAGCTGTAAAATACAGTGAATCCAGCTTATAACGTTTTTCAAAAAACCATTATAAAAAACGTTGTAAGCGGGGAAACGCTTTAAACGAGAAATCTTAATGCGAATTAGTTGAGACCACGAAAGTACGTCGTGCTAAGCGGGATCGACTGTATACAGCAGTGTTCGCCAATATGCATCTAGATGCGTAATTCACATGAAAATTCAATTTTACTCCTCCAATTTCGTTGAGGGGTGAAAATACTTCTTCAAATTTTTTAGGGGTTTTTTATATTAAAAAAATTATTATTCTTGATTTAAATTATTCTTCTTTCCGTTATTGTTCTTGATTTACATTAATGACCTCCCAGAATCCCTCAACTGCATCACTAAATTCTTTGCAGATGACTGCGTGATTTACCACATCATTCACCAACAGTCCGATCAAGAACTTCTCCAACATAATCTGGCTTCCATCTCTGACGTGTTCACTATGGCAAATGCCTATCAATATTTAAAAAACAGTTTTCATGAGAGTTACCCGTAAATTCCAACTTCATCTTGAATCCATTTACTTAAATCAATAATTGAACCATATCCCAAGTTTCTGAAATGAAATATCTCGGCGTTATGATCTCTCAGCTGACCTACGTTGGAAGAAACATGTTGATTACGTCTTCCAGAAATGTCTCAACAAACTTTTCTTCCTCCGCCGCAACTTCAAACATTCCACTCGGGAGAGATATGAGACTGTTCTGCTATCAAGTTTATATCTCTCCCGTACTTTCCTACGCAACTGAAATCTGGGACCCCTACAACCCCAGTAATATAAACAAACTCGAATCAATCCAAAATAAATCTATCCGTTTCATCCCCAACTGCTGGTTACCTTTTGTTTCCGAACTTGAAATCGAACCCCCCTCTACTCTTTCCCCTCTCTACTCTTCGTCTCATTTCTCAACTAACCATGTTTTATAAGAGATTTTTCATGGTCATCTTAATTTTGATACTTCTGATATTCTAGCCAAACCATCCTACATCTCCAGATGTAGTCCAAGACTCGACCATCCCCTTAAAATAAAACTTATTTTTGAATCTACTGACTGCTTTAAATACAGCTTCTTTCCTCATACTATTGGTAAATGGAACAAACTCCCCAGCTATATTATCAACTCCCCCACTATCCTATTTTTTTTGCACAAGATCAAACAATATATATGTCTCATTCAACCGCATTCTCTGGCCTAGGTCCAACAATCTATACATATAAATTAACATGTCCTGACTGATTGATTCACTGATTCATCATCGCAGCGCCCAAACCACTTAATCTATATTTATGAAATTTAATCGGTAGTTTTATTCTATGACTGAAAGACTGAGAAGGGGTTTCGTGAAATTCAATCCCTAAGGGGGTGATAAAAGGATTCATACAAGAGTTCGTACATAGAGAAATCACGCCGAGCCGAAACCGTTGAAGCTATAATTATGAAATTTGGCGAGTAGTTTTATTTAATGACGTAAAGACTAACTAAGAAGGTTTTTTTTTTTTTGAAATTCGACACCTAAGGGTCCAAAAGTTACATTGAGAAATGATGCCGAGCCGAAATCGCGTGAGCTACAAATATGAAATTTGGTCAGTAGTTTTATTTCATGACAAAAAGACTCAATAACAAGGGGTTTTAGGAAATTTGACCGCCCCCCCCAAGGGGGTCATAATGGGTATCAAAGGAAAAATCACGCTCACGCTGAGCCGAAACCGCTGAAGCTACAAATATGAAATTCGGCCAGTAGTTTCATTTCATGATGAAGACTCACTAAAGAAGGGTTTCTCGAAATTCCACCCCTAAAGGAGTCACGAGGGGGTTTAAACGTTACATGGAGACATCACGCCTAGCCGAAAACGCTGAAGCGAAATATATGAAATTTGGTCAGTATTTTTATTTTGTAATGTAGAGACTCACTGAAAAGGGATTTTTCAAAATCAAACGCATAAGGGGGTTCACAGGTTATTATGGAGCAATCGTCGCTGAGTCGAAATCGTTGAAGCTGTAAATATGAAATTTAGTCAGTTGTTTTATTTTATGATGAGTAGACTCACTCTAAAGAGGGACTTTTCAAATTTCAACCTCTAAGCGGGTCATAAGGTGGTTAAAAGGTCATATGGGGCAATCATGGCGTCGAGCTGAAACTTCTGAAGCTATAAATATGAAATTTGGTCAGTATTACATTTTATAATGTAGACACCGACTAAGACGGGATTGCTGAAAATTCAATTCCCGAGGGGATCATGATAGGTTCAAATGCTATATAGGTGAATCGTCACCGAGTAATTTTCGGATCAACAAATACAATACTCTAGCTGTTACGCTAGTATTGTATAAATAAATGATATAAAGTTATTTCTCACTGATAGAACAAATATCCCTCTTTCTACAAAAATATTCCTTAACATTTTGAAGAGAAGTGAAAGTACTCCTCAATTCGTTTTCTTCTTATAACTTTGCTATACAGCTGATCCCGCTTATAATAATCTATATACTGGGTGCATAGGTAACAGGGCGTATGGCATTCTACTGGCAAACCGTTGGTGCTAGAGGCATACTTCCAATTATAAAAAGTACCTAAATAACGTGTAGTACTCAGATATGTCATTCATGTTGCAAGGGATTATATAGTTATTAAAATAAAAAAAATAACTTTTTATACGGACACCCTGTTCCAAAACCCCAATTAGAAAGTGGTTGCCCTGTCTCTTAGGGCAACAATTTTCTAATTGGTTTCTTGAAGACAGGGTGTCCGTATAAAAAGTTAATATTTTTATTTTAATAACTATACAGCCCCTTAGATAGCACATAGAAACCTAACGCATATTGGTGGGTTCAGAGACGTACACAGGATGGGGGCGCCCCCATTCCACGATCAAAAATTTAATTTTTTTAATGCAAAAAAAATATTTTTCAAATTTAAATTTCGGAAGAAAATACCTTTATATGTTATTATAATCAATTTCTCTTAATTTCAATGTTATTTGAAGGCTATGAACTCAAAATTTATCTTTAATAAATTCATTGCGACCTACCCTCTATGCCATATAATGATAAATCGCATAAAGACCCTTGGCCCGCGGACCAAATATGGCCCTTGGGGTTATCTGATGCGGTCTGCCCTCCTCAAAGCTAATTTTGTAAAAATGAACTAAGAGGCACATTTACAGATAACTTAAGTGTCCCGTGGTACAATTCTAGAACATTTAAGCGGCCCGTGGTACAATTCCAGAACATTTAAGTGGCCCGTGGCACATTTTCAGATCATTTAAATGACCCGGGACACAGTTCCAGAACACTTAAGCGATCCGCGACACATTTATTGATCCCTTGAGTGACATGTGACCTAGTTTTAGAGCATTTAAGTGGCCCCCAGTGCGGTTCTACATCACTCAAGTTACCCGCGGCACATTCTCAAATTATTTAAGTGACCCGCGACACATTTATTGATCCCTTGAGTGACATGTGACCTAGTTTTAGAGCATTTAAGTGGCCCCCAGTGCGGTTCTACATCACTCAAGTTACACGCGGCACATTCTCAGATTATTTAAGTGATCCGCGGCATATAATTACGGATCACTTGAGTGATGCGCATCACTGGAACTGTGTTACGCGCGTAGCACAGCTCCAGAGCACTTAAGTGGCCCGGACACATTTCCAGATCCATTGGATCCGCGAAACATTTAAAGATCACCAAAGTGGCTCTGTAAGGCACTTACCAATAGGTGAGGGCATCGAAACCCTGCTCTAGGGGAGTTCTGTGTGTATTTTAATACAGCTTAAGACAAATTTTTCATGGCAAATTTAATATAAATTGATAGAATTTAATGCAACAGCTTTGTTAAGTGTATCAAAAGTAAAAATAAAATATCCTAAGGAGAGTAGCATTGACCATTAATTTAGCCAATGCATTTTAATCTCGTTTTATGTCCACCTCTAATATTTTGTAGCTTAGTGTGGCTGCACTCTTTGCTCAAGTCCATATCCATCCTTGATTATATTACTGCGTTTGACTGTCGACTGTAAAAGTATAGGTATAAAATATTGCGTGTTACTGAGTGCAGACTAGAAATATTTCATTCATTTGATTATAAGCAGGGCCGTCTTAAGAGCATCATGGGCCCCCGGGCCAAGTGGTTTTTTTGAGGCCCTACCAGGTAAATTCTAGAATATTTTAACTACTTCTCATTTTTGTGAGTCCCCTCTTCTCTTGAGGCCCCCGGGCCATGCCCGGGTGGGCCCAGGCTTTAAGACGGCACTGATTATAAGAAAACAAAAATTAATTTCAAGAGTTTATTACATCAATTGAGTGTTGTAGGCTGATAATAATTTCATTTATTGATTTTAGACAAATCAATATATATTGATTTGATCATTTATTGATACCTACACCAGGAGTCTTCAAAAATTTTCGTGTCACAAGCACCGTTAGTGACCCTCATCAGAAGAAAAGCACTTTTATTGCAACTCTTATTGCAACATATACAGTATGTATGACATGAATGTCGCTCTCCACATGTTAATACAAGATATGCAGAAGACTGGATATTGTGAAGATATTCATTATTTGAGATGGTAATTTATTTATATATATATATATATAAATTACCATAAATTACCAGTTTTTTTTTTTTTTTTTTTTTTTTTTTTAAGGAAGGAGGCAGAGATGAGTTTTTTCCTTCCTTAAAAAAAAAAAAAAATTACCATCTCAAATAATAAATATCTTCACAACATCCAGTCTTCTGCATATCTTGTATATACAGTATGATCAAACTCAATCACAAAAATTCAATTTGAGTGGGCCTTTTTATTTGAGGAGTCGAGAAACTATCAGTTTCTGAAAGAGAATGATCAGAGACTAAGTCTAGATCATACATGCTCAACCCATGGTGAGTCAAATGTGACCCTCTGATGTGGCTCACGACCTCGAACTTAAATTTAGTGAAAGATAAAGTGTGAATCAACACTGTTGTAAATGTTCACACACTAGTATCGTCTGGTCTTTTTCTATGTGCTAAGTGATTATACAGTGGGACATTAAATTATTACTATCAATCTGGCTGGGCTTCTTTGTTTTCCAAGGACCCTTTGTCAAAAAAACATGTCCGCGTATCCCCTGCACCTACAAAATGAAAGCCATGGACTCTTACACAAAATAATATTAAATACATAGCAATATAAAAAAAAAGAGCTAATTGTTTTTGTTTTCTCATCCAAGCTCACGGATCCCGTGGAATCTTCCCAAGGATCCCAAAGGGGGTATCCGGACACCTGGTCAGAAGCGTCGGAAGTGTTCAGAGATTGTATGTTCTCGTCTTGATCTTTACGTAAGAAATTTTGATTTCTGAATCAATTCAGTGGGTGCTCAAACCCATGCCATAAACTACCGTGGGTGCTCCAGTACCCACGGCCCCCCGGCATTGACGCCACTGCCCCTGGTTAAGAACTTCTGCTCTATGAATTCAAACGAGCTTGTTGTAAAATCTGCACCACCATCTAGCATAGACCGGTCCAATGTAAAAAAAAAATTAGGTTGGTTTTGGTTTCAAAAATGTCATTACAGTGTAAAAAATGTAAAAAACAAAACAAAAACATTCAAAGTCTTTAACATTTTATTTGACAGCGACCCGCGACCGCTTATTAGTCCAAGCAAGTGGCCCACGAAAGATCACCAAATCACCCAAGTGACCCGTGACAGGTTTTCAAATCACTCAAGTAGCCCGCTTTCTAAAAAAAGTTGAGCACCTCTGGTCTAGACCTAAAGTCGAGAGCCTACAAAATCAGTGATAAGCCTCGAGTACATTCTCGGGCAGTGTTCGCCAATACGCATCAAAGTTCAATTTCACTTCTTCGAATTTCGTTGAGAAGTGAAAATACTCTTCAATTAATCCTCCTAAATTTTAAGTAACTTTTTTGTTTTAATAGAGTTATTTCTCACTGATAAAAAAAAAAAAATGCGCCTTATAATTTGGAAGAAGAGTGAAATTACTCTTCAAATCATTTTTTGGGATAACACTGCTATGGGGAGCTTCAGTGTGTGCCGCGGAACTCTCGAGTAACAGGTGTATACCTACACCTTCGTTAAAAAAAAGAAAAATCAGAAGCTCATCTTATACTAATGGGCAAGGCAGAAAAAAAAAACATATTTCAAATTTTATTCGAATATTCATTTTTAATGTTTTACACATTCATTGAATTTTTATCGCGACAGAAATATCTTTCATGTCTATACAGCCGATCACTTAGCCGTAAAAGATACAGGTGAAATTACGTAAAAAGAAAAAAAAAAAGAAGCAGTCTGTCAGCTTCTCATAATTGTTTCTTATGAGGTGAAACAAAATACAATGAATTTAAGAAGGAAGAAAGAAGTCAAATGGTCAAGTGACAAGCAAGTCGGCGTTGAAAACTTTCTTCAAGGTCGACTTTATTTCTTTCTGAGAAGAAAAAAAAGATTTCAACGTAAGTAGGAAACATCGTCTTAGTATTTTGAATATTAGGAACTTCATGTGAATTTTTTTCCCCCGAGTATAAAAAAAATGAGAAGGAATAAAATTTCATCGAAGGTATTCTATATCAATAATCATTCTTATTAGCTTTAATTTTATATTTCTCCTTCGTATTACTAATTTTTTATTGGTGTTTTTTCTTCCTTCCTTCCTTTTAGAAGTTTTTCCGGTTAGGGTTTCCCACACGAGTGTATGGCTGTCGTTTTTATTTCACCTCGTGACACTTTTATTCTCCTTTATTTGTTATTGTATAATTCTTTTTATTTATTTATTTAGGTACCTGCGTCGAGCTCCTCGCACGGGGATGCACAGGGATAAACAAGCCATTGCAATACGCGCTTCTTTACTCCGAGATGCAATGTTTTCGCGTAATGACTCATTTGCCACGCCTCCGTAGATGGAAAATAACAATTTGAAGCTTCTGATTGGTTTACGTTCAACCAATAGGAACTCGTCGCATCAAAACTTCCTCGTAGAGCAGATAAGCGCTCTTTTCAATTTCTCGAGCTCTTAAGATAAAAAGATCAGTATATTAACAAACTCTGGAAGCGAAACGTTCAGATAAAATTAGGATTGTTTCGTAATTCTTTAAGGTCAGTTATTTTTTATTAATTATTCATTTCACCTCGATTATTTATTACTGATATTAATTTTTTGTGGTTAATTAGCAACTTCTTTTCCAAATTCCTTTTTTGAGCAATATTTTCTATTATATAAATCGGTATTATGATTCGACGGTGAATCGTAAATTCATAAATAATAACCCTGATAATAAAACTATAATAACTCAATTTTTTAATAACGCGAATGATATTGAGCAATATAATGTATATTTAGATTATTAATAGAAAGTTATTTTTGGAATAGATATGTGTTTCTGGGACTTGATTCCACGGTTTGTGCACATTTCTCAGTCATGTCCTGTGTGCTATATCACTGCCCCCCCCCCAAGGGTGGGGCTGACAGGATTCTAGCCCTGGGGTCCGGGACGATTCTCATCATTTTTTGTTTTCCCACGGTATAAATTCATCATGAAGGGGGCCCGTGAAAGTCTGGTCTGGTGGGGGCCGCAAAAGATCCCAGCCTAGGGGTTCTTCTCCAGGATGTGTTGGTCATGGTTACATCACAAAATCAGGGCCGCAAGTAGATGCCTGGTCAGCCTGGGCAAGCAGGCATTTTGGCGCCCCCTTGTAATGTTGAAGGACGTGTTGAAGGGTGAAATTGGTGCCCTCTCTGGTACGGCACTGGGGCACAAGATCCGCCTCCTCTCCCTAGTTGCGACACTGCACAAAAGGGTCTAAAAACTTTTAGTGTAATAAAACATTTTTCTTAAAAAGTCTCAATATAAATTTTTAAATAAAATTCGTTTTAAATTTTGATATTTGAATCTTGGAAAAATTAAATATGGTATAGCTACGTTTGTACTTACAGAAAGCTGGACAATAATACTTCTTTTTATGGAGCTTATTTCTTTTTCTCAAAATATTGAAAAAAATGCCTTAAATGAATTTAAAATATTAACGAGAATATATATATATGATATCTAATTAATTTATACATGTTGTTTATTATTTCCTCTATAAAATAATATTTTTACACATTCTCATTCTTACATCTACATAAATATGTGGTACTTGCATGCACCGTTATTTCATGCGGATTATACGTTAAAAACACGAATTTCTTAGTGCGAATTATAGGCCGCTGTCCGCTGTGCATTATCTCTCTACAGCTTTTTTTTTTTCTGGAAGAGGTTGTAATAAAAAAAATATTTCAGAAATAATTTTGTTAAGATATGAGATAGCGTATAAATGTGACCGTAGGGGCATCAACATTTTTTATCATTTTAAGCGGTACAGCAGACATCACTAAACCCTCTTCAAAATGCAATATCTTTTTCAATGAATATGTTTCCTTCCGATTTTCAGTAGGTGCAAAGTAAGGAATTTCGGGAAATGTGTTTCCACATTGAGAAATTAACATTACAAAATATCTGGACTCGTCAATGCTAAAATAAGAGGCTTTTAAGGAGGCGAGATATCTTGTCAATGCCACTTGAAGAGTTGAAAAATGTGACCTACATCCCCATCCATTCCTTAACCCTTATGCGGCACATCAGAAACCCCGAACCTTTCTTCAAAATGCTATATCGTTTCTAATGAAATAGACCAGGGGTTCTAAACCTTTGATAAGCGGAGCCCTTAGGGCTCCATGGGCACTTTCCAACGCCTCCGCGGCCGCTCCAGGACAATAAAAGGAATCAGTAAATTTTATAAATAAATAAAAAAGGGGTCTACGGTACTCCGCTGTTATAGGTTGAAAAGGGCTATACGAGTCAAAAAAGGCTGAGAACCACTGAAGTAGGCTTTCTTCTGATTTTCAGCAGGTGCAAACTAAAGGGTATAGGGAAAAGTGTTTCATTGAGAAATCAACTTTACAAAATATTTTGACTTGTCAATGATAAAATAAGAGGATTTTAAGGAGACGAGATATCTCGTTAGTGCCACTCAATGGGTTAAGATGTCATAGGTGGTGTTACGGATAATTAACAGAAATTTCCCATATGTAGACTATCGGGAAATTTTTCCCTCAAGTAGCGAATTTTGCATGTCTGAATAATACACCGCCGTTCAGAGGTGTGGGGGGGGGGGGTGCCACCACCGAAGCGGACCCAAAAAATTAAAATATCGAAAGAAAATACCTTTTATTTCGTATTTTAACCAATTTCTGTTAATATTTAAATGTTTTTTGACGAGTGATAACTTCGAATTTTATCGGAAAAATATTTTTTGTGCTTCCCCCAAGCCTTTTGTGCCCCCTGCAAAGGTCAATCCTGCGTACGTCCCTGCCGTCGTGGATTCTAGTGAGAAAATTACGGTAATGATCCTTTGCCTGTAATGAACGATGTTTGGCCGAAAGGACTTGTGCGTCGATAGCTACAGAATCATTCAATGCAGACAATTCTGTCCAGTATAATAATAATAATAATAATAATATAGAGGGAGAGGGAGGATAATAATAATAATAAAAAGCCTTTAGCCTTTTTAAAGTACAAAACATGCACAATACTTCTGTTTCATCCATCATTCAACACTCCTTTTACGCATCCCTTCCGTGGAAATATTTGTCGTTTTCTGACCCGTTTCTTTTTGCTCCCACTCTTCTTTTCTTTCTTTTCCTTTTGTACAAACCACCCACAAACAAAACGTTTCCTCTCAAATGCATTGCCAAAGCATCGTAGATCATGGGGGTGGAATTGACCAATGGTGTGAATTTTAATATTAATCTCTCTCTGCATACACGTAATTCTCATCACCCAATAGAAGGATCCTTTTTGAAACCGAATTACCAATGGGAAAAGAGGGTTATTGCCCCTTAAGACTTTACTTTTAGAATTAAAAAATAATAATAATAACGAACAGATTGAGTAGTGGAATCAAGGAATCAAAAAAAAAAAAAATGATGTAGAAAAAAAGTGCGTTTGTAGGCATTACATTTTTCCATCGAACTTTGGAATCATCCGTGACAAATTTGAATGGAGAAAAAGGTAGAAAGGAAATTCTTATCACATTTTTAATTAAAATTATGGAGATTCAACTAAAACCCAAATTAAGCGGAAATTATCAGGGGAGATGGTGAAACTAAACATAAAAGAGAGTTTAAAGGAAATTTATTTCTTCCAACATCAAATTTAAAATATTTTAATTGAACATGTAGTATTCTGTCTGTGCAATATGCAGATTTTTGTATCGTAATGTTTTTGTTTATTATTTGATTTTGGAACGAACGAAATGTATAATATGAACCGTTTTTCATGATTTTTTGATTAAATATTATTGAAATTTAACAGTAACATGATTCTTTCTTTCGTGAGTCATTTCGCATTTAAATGTGTATTGGACTACAAGAAACCTGGGTTAATCTCGACAATTGTATACATATATCCTATATTCTTCCAATGGTCCGATATAACACTGTATAATTCAGATTAATGAAATTTGACCGCTGTTAATTCTCCCACGTGGAAAAGTTTGAACATATAAAGTTTTTCGTTATAGTTGAGAAATGTGGTAAGCATATGTATGTTGGGCGATATTAATTTTATTCTTGAAAGTCTGCCAAATAATTGCAATTACTCAATACCAGCAGCTGTCATCACGAGTCATTGTGTCATTTATGTTTTATCAATTGCTGAATCTTTTTCTCGCGTCATCAAAAACAGTTTTTTATCTTTAGAATCAGAAAAATACGGGACTTCAAGGTGTCCTATGCCTATAGCCGTATTTAGATATGTGTACCGAGTGACAAGATTTTAAGGGATGACGAATTTTTAGTTTAAAAAAACAATGAAGTCTATTACGTTCGAAACTCCGTGAAAGTGGATTGCGCATGGGGGCGTATAATATCTGACTGCTCAGAGACATAAAAGACCCTAAAAAATCATGGCCTACTATGCTACCTACATGTTTGTTTTTTAAGAAAGTGATGTTCGAGGAATTATATCATTACGATGATATAGGCCTACAGATCTATCGACCACGAGAAATGGTCCTCGACATAATTGATCATCTTCACCACATCATGGTCATTTCATTCACTCGAAGGCTATATCTTTAGCTATATAATTAGACAGGTATCTACACTTTGAAGTCAATGCTGAATGGTCATTCTTCCATGCAACTTCTAAAATTCGAGCCCAGATGTCGAACTCACAGATGATAACATATTATGTTATCTTTATTCTGTAGTCGAAACGGAGGTTGGTGCGGTGACCCCTTAGGATGCCGAGTTATTCATTTTTAACATGTAACATGTTCGTACTGTTTGATCGATTCATTCTGAAGCTCCCACGCTCATAAACGATACTCACGTCATCAAAGTGGTCTTTACGAAATACGAAACAAATTATAGTTCCCAGTCTTACGCTTTGATGTACACAAGAAAAAACCACGTTACTAAAGTGAATAAATGTTATAATACATATAATAATGCATTTTTACAAATGGTTGAGGTAATTTATCATCCTCGATTTTGTTGATAACCAATTTTTTCAGATAGTGGACCAGTAGTCTTCAAATTCGGGAGAAACGCCTTCCTGGAGCGGGGATGAAGCTTCCCAGGGGAAAATGAGGAACAATCAAAGTTGCAAAAAATTACTCATTAATAACCTTTGTTTACATATCACTTCGATGGAGATAGGGCATGCAAGTGCGTGCAGATTTTAGAAGCTTGAGGGGGACGAGACTCGAACAGATTTCAGAAACTCCGATAAGGTACGTGCAGAGTTTAGAAATTTGGAAAGTGCGTGCAGCCTTCAGAAGCTCGGCGGAGCCACCACAGCAAAAGAAGTTAGAAAAACATTGCTTTGGATGATCCTTCGTTGCTTGTGTTGCTCAAATTTCAGATTGATAATAGAAAGCTACAATCCTATAATTCCATCGTTTCACTATTGCATTCGATTCCACTTATAACTTTTTCGAAAAACCATCATGGGAAAACGTGATGGGCAGAGAAATCTCGATGAGTATTGGTGAAAGTTGAGAGGTTGAGACTATAAAAATAAGTCGTACTAAGCGGGAAAATGTTGTAAGTGGGACATTTTTCATCGGGATCCACTGTATATATTGCTCCATTGGACTTTGTAGTTTTATTGGTCATCATAGAACATTAAAAATATCACGTGAACTATAGAAACTTTCAAGTCACAATGTTTTGTCAATGTCTTCGTTTTTGATATCTTCCTTTCGAACCACAAACTTTTTTTTTTTTGCATTCTTCAGATAATATTCATCTTTAATTGGAATAGCAATTATATCTGAAAAATTCCAGCCCGTCTTGCAACATCAGTTATGATACTGTGGAGGTCGTATTATTCACTACGGAAAAGAGGCAACGAGTCATCTTTTTCCCAAACATATATATATATAAGCTCCTCCTCCAGATACACAATCAGCAATATTTTATACGTGGTCATATATATATATACATATACGTTTCGACAAAAAGTAATTAGGTAATTATTCACATTTTATTCAAGATGTTTGGTGACCATTGGGAGCAAAACGTGCCAGAAAACAAAGGGAAAGAAGAAGAGGAAGAAAGTGAACAGAAACTATTGATTCCATGGATTATATTCAGTCTGGATCAGAAATCATTCAAGGATTTCCGTTGGTACAATAAGAAAAAGAAAATTTTCCAAGTACCATGGTCACATAAGTCTGCCAACCATTGGAGCCCTGGATGCGTTGCAGTTCCAGCTGGATGGGCAAAATATAAAGGTATCTATCTCAGTTATTACAATTCTTAAAACTATTTCATAGGTTTTTCAAGTAGTGTTCCCAGAACCCTCTTGTTGACCGAGAACTTTTCCGGGGATCCCCAGTATTAAAAGCTGTAAAAATTTTCATTCGTAGTGCAATAAAAATATCGACGTTGGAGAATTTTTGGAATTCATATATTCATGTCGTAATCGTCGTGTGAACTATAGCGTTAGAGAAACCTGTTTTATTTATATGGAACAAGTAATTAGGCCTATATTAATTTTTACTTTTCTGTGACTGTATCTCAGGCAGATTTGAAATTATAGCATCATGCTAATTTTATTAATTCAAGATATTAAAGTTAAAGTTCATAAAAATAATTGCAACAGTTGAAGTTCATCTATAAACATTGTTTGTCTTGGGGGCATGGCCCACCAAATGGAGAGATTGAAATTGGCAATGACTGGGGGATCAACTTGACGTACATTTTCCATTTTTGACACTATAAAATTGCTAAAAAATCCAGAAATGAGTGCTGGTGTTTTAATTCTGACATAGTATTCCCACTCAAAGATGTTGAAGCCATACTTGAGGTATCGAATATTTTTATTGAACAATATATTGATACCTTGACAATGACAGAAGCTTGATAACAGAAATAGGGTATATACGCAGTATCGTCTCTTAATAACGTACTTTTGATTGAAGATCTCTTGCAATGAATGAATTTTCAGTCAGAAACAAATTAAGATATTTTTTTTGTCTAATAGGAAAATACGTCGATAGGAAAGATGACTATAAAAAACTCAAATCTACATTCCGATGCGCCTTAAACAGCAGGAGAGAGTTGATCGAATTAAAAGAAAAGCGTACGAAACGCTTCCGATATTGGATGTTGCTCCCCGAAACTCATCTAGCTCAAGCAGGTAAAGTTACCTGAATGTCAAAATTATGCTACAGACATCAAGCCAAAACTAAAAAATGGAATCTAACTTTTTTTTTAATAACCACTTGAGTGTTTGTTAGAAAACCCTCTAGAGCTGACGGGAGCAGTTGATGATTGTTAATTTCGAGAGATTTTAAAAGTTGGTATTAAAAAAAATTTCTTACTTTATTTTACAGCCAAGAAGATAGTTACCACCAGAGTAAAGACAAAGCATTCCTGCAAGGTACTTTTTAGCAAAAATTATTTATTGCTTTCAATCTTTTTTTATCAGTATATTATATTATAGTGCTGACATGATCGAGAAATAAAACTAAATTTGCATTTCAATTAATTTAAGGAACTCTCTAAAATGTCCACAAAGGCTCAAGAAAACCAAGCAGCGACATCGCAACCTCCAAACCCTGCGCATTCTTTGAATGATCAAGGTTCAGGAAGTGAGTTGATTGTGAAACTATGATTATTTTCTATTCCATTATGTAATTTGCACATTAGTCATAACATATATTTGTCATTTTATATATGTAGAGATAATTAAAAGAAAAAATTAGTTTTTCCCCTTGATTTTATTTTTTGCATTTTTAAACAAAAATCTGCATCCGGTTATCATATTTAACCCTTAAATGGGTAGCTTTGCATACATGCAAAAGGTCTTTTGGACGTTCATTACGGCAGCCATTTTGAAGATAAAAATTCGGAATCGACTTTGCACATAAGCTGAGGTTCTTTTTTTTCCATTTCATTATTTGAATTGGCTGGTAGATGTCCCAATTAACGACAA
Organism: Pholcus phalangioides; assembly: GCF_987345545.1. Taxonomy (NCBI): domain Eukaryota; kingdom Metazoa; phylum Arthropoda; class Arachnida; order Araneae; family Pholcidae; genus Pholcus; species Pholcus phalangioides. The sequence goes on along the minus strand of NW_028301600.1, from coordinate 39,464,736 downwards.
AAACGCTTTATTTGTTTCAGAGCGCTGTGATTTCGCTAATTTGTTAAAATGTTTTGTTAGCATATTTTTTTAAACTTGAAGTTTTAGCAACCCGATTTTTTTCCTTCTATCGTTTGAGTCACAAAGAAGATAATTATATATTTGGAATGTAATATTACTTCAAAACACATCTATTTTACGGGTGATTTCTGAGGCTCTATACGGCAACTTTAAGGCCATGTATAAGCAGTGCAATTTCAGATAGATTTTTTAATGATTTTTCAGGCTTTTTATGTAAGTGTCATCAACTATGAAAAAAATTATAAGCTAGAAACAAAAATTGAGCATTTAAGGCTTAATACTCATTTGATAGCGTATACTTATAACATCCAGTTCATATTGATAATTTAATTTTTTCCTTATTTATGTATAGAGATTGTAAAACGCAGGGGAAGACCTAGGAAAAAGCCACCTATGGTGAGTAATTGCAACAATGAAAATTTTGTACTGAAGTCGATTCCAAAGCTATGATATCCACTAGTTGTGATTTCATTTTCATCATTATTCATTATGAATTTTCATCGTGCTTTTAATTAGGACGAGGCAAAATATGCTCAGGAGCCCTCATTCATTGATTTCGACAATACCGAGTTACAGTTTTGTAACACTAGTATGGAGCAACCAGTATTCGAGAAAAATGAAAGTAAGTAGATCTTGGTCACTTTTTTCTTTTTCACATCGGAAAGTATGACCTCTGAAACGTCACCCGAAGGCTCTAAAACGCAATGCTTGCTAGCTCAGGGGGGCACGTGGGACTTCCTTTCTGTAGATCTTCAGAGCCGCGGCGTACGAAACACTTTGAAATGGATCTCATGGCAAGAATCACGATTCCGTGTCACATATTGGCAAGCCCTCTCATTTCCCCTCCAACTATGGTGTTCTTCAATGCAGTTTAATTTCAACCCACGGTGGGGGCAGCAACTAGATGCTTGAACTGCCTAGATACTTCAACCTAGGCCATCAACTGAGACAAGCATGCATTTCGGTGCATCCGTAATGTTGAATGGGGGAGTCAAAGAAGGGTAAAATATGGAAATCGCTGCCCCCACAGTCCGACGCCCTGAGCACGAGACCATCACTTGCTCTCTTTTAGTTACGACCCTGGCCATGGCCTGTTCCTCATAATTTCGGGCCCTGGGCAAATATGAATTTTTAGGGTTCTTTATATGAAGTCTTCTTTGGGGCAGAGGCATACGCAGAACGAAGGAGCATGTGAGCTGTGCCTGAAATATATACAAAAGGCAGCCCATTTCGGGACTCTGAAAATTTGTGGGCCCTAGGCACGTGCCCTATTTGCTCATGCGAGAAACAGGCCCTGGCCTTGCCGACGGGAATGTGCTACGATGCAGAAACCGGTTTACATTGCGTTAGCCTGCAACACATAAAGAATACATATTTATGAATACAGGGTGATTCAGAAAAGATGATGGGAAAAACTTTAAGAGAGGTGATAGTACACACCAATACAAACAATTGCCATCAAAGAATGCATGGTCTACATGAAACGGCCGCTCAGCAAACGTTAAAACGGCATTCCTGTTGAAATTTATCGGAAGAAAAAGAGCACCATGCATGCAAATGTAACTTGGGGAAGAAGAAACCGTATGCAAATCTGCGTCACAGTGAAAAAAAAACGCGGACTCAGTATTACTAAAGGGCATCATTATCCCGTACGTTACAACTGTTAGAACGGTTGCACGCTGTAATAACTTCACAGGGCTGGCGTCCGCGCCTTTTATCCACTGTGACGCAGATTTGCATGTGGTTTTTTCTTCTTCCTCGGGTTATATTTGCATGCATGGTGTTCTTTTTCTCACGATAATTTTAAACAGGAATGCCGTTTTAACGTTAGCGGAGCGGCCGTTTCGAAACGCGCTGGCGCGTTTGCGTTTAATGTTAGACCATGCATTGTTTGATAAAATTTGTTTGTATTGGTGTGTACTATCACCTCTTAAAGTTTTTCCCATCCTTTCTGAATCATCCTGTATATACTGTAGTTATTATTATAGGATAGCTATGTATTCAGTCAATTGCGGTAAAGAAAAAAGGCTTTTTACGAAAGGGAGAAACAATAAAAACAAGAGATAAATATATAATAATAGCCAATAAAATATGAAAATATTTATCAACAACGTTGCTGACCTCCGCAAATCCAGATATTTCTCTAGAATTTACAATGCATCACAGTGTTACGGTTTCTAATGATGGGTTAACCCAACGAGATCCATTTGAGTGTCTCCAGAATGGAAGTCCGAATCGCCCAGCTGGCTCGCTGACGAACAACGCTTCCCTTCATACCTTTTGGATATCTTTCTGTCAAGTTTTGCAATGTGAATATGGTTCATTTTGATGTCCTCTTTCTTCAAAAGTTTGACATGGAGTTCTGGTCAACTAACTCTGTATAGCCAGTACAAAAATAAACTGAATGGTTAAAATGTTTATATTTGTTGTATAGGTTTTATGGAGGAGAGAGGCCAGATGCTTCTTCCACCTTTTCATTCCTTTCAAAAAACTTCTCAAGATCTCTATTACCCGCCTTCGCCACCTCAAGATATGAGTTCGCAATTCACAAACTCAATATCAAGTAAATTTTATTTTATTGTTTTATTGTTAAGACAACTGCGATAGCTATTAATGCCTAAGGTCGGGATTACACTATAAAAGTTTGATGAAAGATCTCTTACGAAACTTGAAAAAAACAACCAATAAGTCGATTGGTTACATTCGCACGAATGTAACCGATATACTTATTGGTTGTTTATCCTCCGCTCGTAGCAACAATAGTAGTGACGCACAGCACAATAATTACTCATACACTATGTGACTGTAATCAAACTGGCTGCATTCCAAACGATATGTAGCTCAATTTCACTAGCGGAATGGCACCAAATTTTGGAAGGGACTCGAGACCGCAACTGGGGGGGGGGGGCAGGGGTCTGGTGCCCCAACTGGATCAGGAAGGGCGTCAAATTTACTTTTGTTCGTTCAAAACTACGGAGAAAGGGCACCAAAATGGATATTTGCCCAGTCGACCGAGTAAATTCTTGTTTCTAGTTGCGGCCCGGGAGGGGGGCAACTAAAGAGGTACAAAGAAGAATTCTGATCTTAACTTGTGTATTCAGAAATTGTATTTTTGCTGAAATCGTGGAATGCTGAATATGTTCAACATACCATGGCATTTCTGTGTATATACAGGGGGATTCGTAATGAAGTATACAATTTCCAGATGCTATAAAACAGTAACGGTTGAAGACACGAACTACAACTGCGACCAGTTAGTTAGATGCACTCTTCAAGTTATAAAGTTTGTGTCCCGTTACTCAGGAAAGTGACATAGACAACAGTGAGTGTGTCGCGTAGTTAATCCAAATGGCTGTCTGCAATGGAGAATGTGTTTTGAATCCGTAACTGTTGTTCAACGATATTTTCAATCCAGTTAGGAAATAAAGTTACCACAGTGGTCTTTCAACTGTGGCCAAAGCTGCAACTAGGGGGGAGTAGGCGGGTCTAGAGCTCCGGACGCTGAACTAGAGGGGGCGCCGAATTTACTTTTTAACTGCTTCTTCTACATTACACAGGGGAGAGAAAACGCTTGCTTGCCTCGGGTGGCAAAGTATCCAGTTGCGGCCCTGACTGTGGTTTGTTGTACACTGTTTTGCACATGATATTCTCTATATGTTGTTCATAATGTGCATTGTATATTTTGTATTTTGATGTATCACTTGATCATGTGAAATATTTTCTGCTTCTATTCCCCTACTGCAAGTTCTTTCGACTGTGGCCGTCACTGGGGATTTGAGCTACTTCACGTGCTCGTCAGCGAGTTGCTGAGTGGGAACGAGAGATGCTCTCCGATAGACCATCAGATGGGAGCTGCCCACTCCTTCGCGGGCAGATAGGTGAAAGCTGAACTGTCGCTTCCCTAGTGGCGAAGACGTGTTAAAATATTTTCCTCAGCTCAGATTTTGGACCGAGTTTTTTTTTCTCGCTATATAATTCTGTTTATCTCCCCTACTGCAAGTTTAATTCTTTGCAACCATCACTGAGGATTCAGCTTGAACTTCATGGGCTCCAGCGAGTTGCTGAATGGGAGCGTGAGATGCTCTCCGATAGTCTATCGGATGGGAGCCACTCTCTCCTTGGCAGACGCGGTTAAGAGAGTTGCTCCCTGGCAGACGGTCAGGTGGGAGCTGAATGGTCGTTTTCCTGATGGCGGAGGAGAGCTTCTATTGTACCCCCAGATTTGTGCCAGTCCACGCCTGCCCATGTTTCTTTTGTCTTCTGCTCTCGGGGGAGAGGGCCTTGGTATTTTGTTAAGCTCAATAGATGGCCCTCCGTGTTTCATTTCCTGGTGGTTGGCGCCGGTGGCATGCGTGGCCTGGGGGACTCGTCCTTTCTCAGGCTTGGCTGAGGGTTGGTCTCTTCTTGTCTGTGGGGGCTGTTCCGGCGTGTATCGCTGATGGGTGCGAACTGTTGGGAAACGATGGGGTTGTGGCGGTGGGTCCACCTCTGGGATTCCCTGGGGGATTGGCTGCTTTCCAGCACATTCCCTATACGTTAGAGGTTCCATAGGAATAGCAACATGGGAGTCGACACATTTCAGAAATGAGCCTCCCGAGACAGTTTTTTCATGAAAAAAGGCTAACACTTTCTTTAAGCTGCGCACATACTGCGACAAAGAAATTCGCGATATAACAATTGTGACTAGGAAGAAAAAATCGCATAGGAGTGGAGCAAGAGATGCCCGCACGTAGTGAAGGAGGAGGAGGATAGAGAAAATGTGTGATGTGACTGGAGGGGTTCTGAAATGTAAGGGTGTGATGATGATGATGAGCCCTCCGCAGAAGCTGTTATTTTTTTAGGAGAGAGAGAGAAAATTGGGGAAAAACGACCCAATCAGCAGATAGGGAAAATCAGCAGGTCGAGATGAAAGCAAACTTTTCAAGTCACGCACCGCGTTGAGAGGCATCTTTCTCTCTTTTGTCTCGTTCCTCGAGTATGTACTATGTGGAACGAAACAATACAATTGTTTTCGGCGCTAATCTCTATTATACACTCCCGTACCTCTTGGGGATACTTCGCGGGTACGTGCTATCACCTACGTTACTTCCATTAGTAGTGAGGCACAAACTTTATGAGTACATCTACCTAACGCACTGGTTTTTAAACTTTTGTGACCGCGGCTCCCTAGACCTACTCATTGTGCCTTCATAAAGATTCACTTTAAAGCACGAAGAGTCACACACGTCAATATTGTCAGCTCACCGTAACGCCCCTGACAAAGGTTGACGACGCCCCAAGGAGCCTCGACCAGGGCCTATATCAGAGCATCATGGACCTCGGGCAAAGTGATTTTTCTGAGCCCCTCCTCCCTGCCTGGTTAGAAATAACTGACTACCAATTAACATGGTTATTCTAGAAAATTTGAACCAGATCTCATTTTCATGAGGTCTACACTTGAGGCTGTGGGGCAGTGCCCACGTGAGCCCATGTGTTAAAACGGCGCTGCATACTTTGAGAAACACTAACCTAACGGATCACAGTTTTTAGTCTGTGTCTTCGACCACTGTTTTATAGCATCTGGATACCGAAAACTTCATTAAGAATCACCCTGTATTAATCAAAAAAATGTTTTTTTTTCTTCTCCAGAATACTTCTAATCGTAACTTCATTAGCCCATCTACTAAACTTCATGCCGATGGAGCAAAATGGAACTTGAAGTAGCGTCAATTTAATTATATAGCTATCCTATACTAGGAGATCGTAATCGATGTAGCCTCATACTTGTAGTTCTCTACTACCTTTCCATAAATGAACTGATTGTAGGAAAATAGACAAAAGTTTTGTACATATGGACATAAAACAATAAGAGATTTTCTCTGAGACAAACTGCTATTTCCCAGAAATTCCATGCACACAAAACTGCAAAACAGTTTTTACGTCAAAAAAAGAGAAAACACTCTGATTAGCACGGGTTGTAGAAGAGTTCTGCGAATAGAAATGAAATTAAAGTTATTGTGATCGAAGAAATGACATTCTTATCAACTGCATACGATCGTTATCATTTCTACCGGAAAATCGTAAACCAATTTTATGATTACGAATATTTTGAGCATTTTTGTCGCACCCGGTCATTTTTTGCATACGAGAGCTAATTAGACCGGGACCTACAATTTATTGCCGATTCCAAACGACAGGCTTGTTTTTTTATACTCATCGAGAGGTTGGTGCGCTAACCCCTCTCGATGGGGGACTCCCTGCGGTAGCAATTTTTTCTGCCGTCACGTCGCCGTTTCTGTTGTACCCCTGTGTGAGGAAAGTTTTCTGACGAGGACGAAGCGGGTATCGAGAGAACTCGCGACACCTCCAAACATCCTTCGCGTACTTTGGGCGAGTGTCTTATCGACCTGGGCTACCACGCCCCCGAATATTTTCACTGCATAAATTTCTGTTAGTTTTTCTGTAATTGCTGTAATTGAAACAAAATGTTCTGGATCTTACTTCCCCAACTGGATTAAACTTATCAGGGTCATCATGTGGCCAGTACTTTATGCTACTTTCCCATATTTATTTTCGTCATTCATTGGAATTAAAATATTTCATCGTGAAAAAAAAACGAGAAATTTTGGGATATTCGGGAAAATAAGGTATGTCGCCAATCTCTACCAAATGGTGGCGATATTGTCAATTGTTGCTAAAATTAGAAGACATCACCAAGAAAATAGCCGATCAGTGGAAAATGAAAAACTAAATTTCTACAGTAAATCTATAAAACAGTACATTTTGTAAAAAAAAAAAGTCGCTCATCCAAAAATAGGAGAAAGTTCGGTATATAAAAATACCGGTCGTCATACAGTTGCCCTGCCGTCCGACCTCCTGATAAAAAACGCCCCGTTTTTCTAACGAAACTCATTTGAGTTCGTAATCTTTACTGACATCGAGAACATAGATAATTCGCATTACCGATAACTACGAATTTGGTTGTCGACTTTCTTCAGTGATATGCAAGCTGCATAGGGAAGTCCTTAGTCTTTTCAACCTGAAATAATTGGAACAGAGACAGAGCAACAGCAATGCAACTTAGAGTGACTAGGCTCGATTAGATTCAACAAACAACAGCTCGTGGATAAATAATTGGGACGGGGAGAGATATAAAAATTAATAAAGTACTTGTATATGCACCCCCCCCCCCACCCCAATCTAAAAAAAAAATGTCAAGTAGTGAAAATCGCGATTTTCTCTGTTATATCGAAGAAAAATTTCGGTGAGATCGGTTACTGCAATTATATAGAATTTTGCCTCTTGATTTTTTCCCCGTTTTTGTGAAGATCTATAAACAAAATTTAGACCAAATCTGTAACATTTTTGTTCACACACTTGGTTTTTTTAAAACCAATTTTATGCTTTCTGCGTCAAAATCTTCATACTTAGTTGGCATGCTTATGTAATTGAGTATTTTGTTTTTTGATAGGTTTTCCTAGTTTATCATATGATAAGATTACTTTTGATGCAAACTCATCCATGTACTGTTCGACGGCGTCTCAACACGACTTTTTTTCCACGCATCCAACATATTTCCGAAGCCTATCGGAAACACCACCACCAGATTACATCGGAGCTCTTTTCAACTGGCAAAGTAAGATTAACTCACCTATTAGTTTTTTCATATTCACTGTATGGAACAAGTCATTGGTACCAATTTGGTTGACCACATGACATGTTACATGTATATATATCACGGCACCCGACTTTTTGATAAAAATAAATAAATTTATATATAGTATCTTGTTTTATCTCGTTTTTTTTTTCAAAGAAGCAAACTTGAATTAGCTATTTGCATTGTAAGCAAAGTAATTTGCATAACTTTATAATAGCAAATAATAATAATTTTTTATGGTTACATTCTAAGTCACTGCAGAGAGATTTGCTCCTGGATTTTGCTGCTTAGGTTTGGATTTGAATGGAGTTCATTCCTTTATTTCCCGATGATTGGCAATTTTTTTTGTGACGGTTAGCATCAAAGCTGTTCGAGAATCTTCAAGTGCTTTGGTTAGCATATTTTGGCAGTTTCAGGAACAATGGCTGGCTGCTCTTGTAGTGACAATTGGGATGTCATGAATTTTTCTTATATTTACTATACCTGCATTTCTCAAACTTTCTGAAAGCAGGGACCCATCTAAGGCCCCTTTCACACGGAGTACCATTTTATTTGAACCTATGTGAATATGTGAATATTAATAATATTTATTGCATGCAATTGAATAATTTTTAATAAATTAGAATTATGTACTTTATGTCTGTCCGAGACTTGAAATTTTTAATCCAATTTGATAAAAAATTATTCCTGTCTTGAAAAGACAGGTTGAGAAAAAAAACGCTGGACTAATTCAATTTTTCCCGTATTTGTATTGATGAAGTATGGTTACCAAAATTACAGCTATATATCTGCCTATTTTTTTTAACTCATACCTCGCATTAATGCACCTAAATAATAGTTACTAATATGTTATAATATGCAGGTGCATTGATTCAATATAGCCAAGGAAGCCAATATTTTCAACATTTTTTAATGAATTTTTATTTACAGATGACCAGAATACGCAAGAAATATCTCAAGATCTTTTAACAATAGATACCGATGATCTGCTAGAAATAGTCTGAAAGTATAAATACGTATACGGATGAGTAGAGTTTTAGTACTTCATCTTTTACGTCATCAAAAGACGTAGTTTAGTGTAAGATAATTTTACATGGCCGCGATGAACGATCTATCAATTTATAAATTTCACGAGTCTAAAATTGAACGAAAGTTATGTGTGCATGTAATTAAGTATTGAAAATAATTGTTGGTGATTTTCTGTCAACGTGTGAATATTTATGGATGTTCCGGCAAATATTTGAGAAACCTGACTGTACACTGTGATATGTATAATACGATCTCTCTTATTGTTACTCTATAAATTACTCGTATAATCTATTTTATTCACTTGTTTCTGAGAAGCACTTGAGAGCAGAATGTATGACTTGTTTGCAATGTGATCATTATTATTGAAGTTTAATAAAGGCTTTTACGGCCGTTGTTCTCAATAAAACCGATAGTTGAATACATTATTGTAATCAAAGACATTGGCGTACGCAAAAGGAGGGGGGGGGGGTTGGTGTTCTCACCCCCGCTCAAGCCGAGATTATACAACGTTGTAGTATTATTTTGCAGGGGAAAACGTAAATCCCCCCCCCCGCCCCGAGAAAATTCTGCGTACACCTATGATCAAAGATAATGATTCTTTTAAAGTTTAAAGTCATCCTATAACATTATTTATAGGCTCTTGTCTCATCATCTTAAACATCATTGCACAAACGATGAGGCTTTTAGACCATATATCATAAAGGTACTTTTACGGACCTTATGAAAGCTAAATTTGTCTTTCTTAGGCCGAGATTACACTATAAAAGTTTTGTAAAAGTGCTTGTATAAAACTTGAAAAATTCAACCAATAAGATTATCGGTTGCATTTGCTCGAATGTAACCTATGAGCTTTATTGGTTAGATTTTTTAAGTTTTATGAGAGGAATTTTATCAAACTTTTATAGTGTAATCCCGGCCTAAGAAACTGGTGAAATTAATTAAAACATTCTTGTTTTCATTGGTACAGAAGTTTTTTTTTTTTGTCTAACTATATATATATTTCACTTATTTGTATATTGCTTCTACATCGTATTTTTAAATTGCCCTGTGTGGGCTGGATGAAATTCTCGAAAGGGCAGGAGTCTGTGCATCCATGCCCATGGATGCCAACTTTAGAGAATGAGAATTCGGAAGGGTTTTCGCGCGGATCCAAATTCCGTACAAAAATAAATGTAAAAGCGATCTTCTAAAACATTTTAGGGATTTTTCATTAGTAAAGGGAAATTTTAGGAATATTTTCCAGTTGCAAAAACCGTGACACCGTGCAAGCCATCGCCAATCATGGACAACCAGTAGGTTAAAGTGATTGGGTTAAATTACCTCTCAAAAATCAAATCTCGCAAACCAAAAAATCTCCGTCAAGCCCGAAACGGGACATATGGATAAAGCAGATATACACGCGATCACGCCAATTTTCGATTTCGAAAGCACTGAGCTATAAGTAAAGTTTACTTATAGCTCAGTGTTCGAAAGGCCTGATTGGTGCTTTCTGATTGGCGAATTTTGTGTTTTCTGCCCAAAAATAAAATATTTTTGTGATTTGACGAAATTTCGACAATTTACTCAAAGCTTAGGGGCCATTCAAGTATTACGTAAGCAGATTTTTAGCCATTTTTGACCCCCCCCTGTCAGCAAAAGTCGGCAAAACACTGACCCCCCTTCCCCCCCCCCTCTTGTCAGCAAAATTTCGTCAGCAGCTTAGAATATTTCATATCTTCAAAAAGGGTGGTTGATGACGTAAGCAACCTTCAAACACCCCCTCCCCCCTTGTCATCAAAAGTCAGCAAATCCGAAACCCCCTTCCCCCCCCTCGATGCTGACGTAATACTTGAATGACCCCTTATGAAGCAGCAGTGTTTTTTTTTCGGGTAAATTCTGGGGACAGAATTAAAAACAACTTTTTTCCCTAGAATGTAGGTAATTTTTACAATCACGAGCGAAAATCGGGAGATAAAAGAATTTTTCGGGAGTCCGGGAGAGTGTAGAAATTCGGGAGACTTGGCAGCTATGCCATGGTATAAAAATATTTGTGGCATTTTTTAGTCAAATAACGATGACGACAGTGAAATCTAATTTTTGTTGTTATTACAGTTATAGCCCTTTAAGACCGGGTAATTTTTGAAAAAGTGAATGTTTGGTTAGACCAGTGGTTCTCAACCTTTGGAAGTCCGCGGCCCGGTTTCATTCATTTTTATAAGTGTAAGGCCCGGTCAAACACATGATTAACGGAACATTAATGGGGGAAAAGGAAACGGCAGATCAGTCGCGGCCCGGTATGAATGATGTCACGGCCCAGTACCGGGCCGCGGCCTGGTGGTTGAGAAACACTGGTTTAGACCACCGGATCACGTGAAGAACATTGCCCACGTCACGTCGGACGAGGAGAGGAGTTCTACTTTGAGGTGAAGCGACTGTCCAACACGAATTGCTCATTATCATCGGCGCTTTCGCGCTGTTTTGGCCTCGTAGAAGTTTCACTAAAAGCGCCACGGCAGTGCACTCGATATCGCAGTGCTTTTGTTAGAGGCCTTTCACACGGAGCGGATGCGGGTCCGGAAGAAGTTTTAACAATTGGAATATACTGAGCCTTTCAGACGAGCCGAAAAATCTCCGCACCTAGGAAATGTTCATGCGGGTCCGGACGTCGTCTGCATGTGTCAAAACCTAATGCGGGCTCCGCATCCGCACATAGAAGTTTTGACAATAGGTTTATTCGGAGCTATTCACACGATGCGGATGCGGAGCGAATTCGTCCGCATCTTTGGCTACTTTTTAACGGAATTTTTTAAATTATTTTGCCATAAATACCCTTAAAAACACCATATAAGGGTCCCTGTTCATCAAATATGATGTATCCACATACGTCTATCCCTTTGTTTCCTTCTGAGATAAAGGAGATATAGCAACTTTAACTGCCTTTTGTCCATACTTTACAATTTTATGCAATAAAACCTGTCAACAACGGCCGCTGACGGAAGCAAAATTATAAGCCGTTCTGTTCATTACGAATATTTAATTGACTACATACTTTAATAACTTGTAAATTTAATTAAAAAATTTTAATTTGTTTCTTTTTAAATTTTTGAAATTATTTAAAAACTATAAATATTTGAAATATTATTTTAAATATTTATTATTTTTTAAATTTTTAATATTTTAATTTTTTAAACTTCAAAAAAAATACTTTTATTAAACAATGTTATCCACGTACGGCGTTCACTCAGGGCCGGATTAAGACGATTGCAAGCCCTAAGCACTTGAATAGTTTTGGTGCCCCCCGATACCTACAAGTATATTTTACTCGAAAATTGAGTCTATAAACTAAAAAAAAAGTGAAATTTTATATTTCAGAAATGACTAATCTAAGGATGGGATTTCACTATAAATTTATTAGTTGCTTTTTTTAAAAGAATTATTATAAAATTTTTATAGTGTAATCCGGACTTAGAACCGGGATTATACTATAAAGTTTTTTAAAATAACTTTTATAAAAGTTGAAAAATTCAACCAATAGGCGCATCGGTTGCATTCAAGCAAATGCAACCGGTGACCTTATTGGTTGAATTTTTCACGTTTTATCAAAGAGCTTTTACAAAACTTTTATAGTGTAATACCGGCCTAAGGCTGGTATTACACTAAAAAACTTTGATAAAAATTCTTTTATAAAACTTGAAAAATGTAACCAATAAACACATCTGTTACATTCGAGCGAACTTAACTGATCCGCCTATTGGTCGCATTTTTCAAGTTTTATAAACGAACTTTTATAAAACTTTTATAGTGTAATCCCGGCCTAAGACAGAATTGTGATGTAAATATTTCTAAGCACAGGCACTTTGAAAGTCTCCACCCGTCCCCTTTTTTTTCTACTTGCAAACTCTTTGATATCTCCTGAATTTTTTTTTTTTTTAGAACATCGAATGTTTTGGATGTTTTTGGAATTTTTCTTTCATATTTTTCCGAAAAAACAGATTTTTTTTTTTCAAAATCTTTTGAAAATATTTGAAGACATTTTCTCCTATCGACTACCAGCGAAACACCCGCATCTTCAGTGCTCGTGTGAAAGGGTACGTGGACCCGCATCCGCTCCGTGTGAAAGGGACCTTACGTAAAACATCGGCTGTTCGACAGTGCCGTCTTAAGGCATGGGCCCACCCAAGCCTCAACAGGAGCGGGCCTCACAAAAATGAGATCTGGTTGAAATTCTCCATAATTTACATGGTAGGGCCTCAGAAAAATCACTTGTCCCGGGAAGGCCCATAATGCTCTTAAGACGGCTCTGCTGCTCGAGCACTTACAGTTTTTGATACAAAAATATATATTTTTTATTCAGCAGAAGCATGGCCGGAGATACGGGGGGCGCGTTGCCCCCCCCCCCTCGCAGTTTCAAAGGTGGAGTCGATTGATCTAATGTATATGTGCATGTATGAATTGACATCAACATCACCGTGCCCCCCACCAGCAATATTGACCATACCCCTCCTCCCCCAGACGTCAAAGTCTATCTCCGCTTATGCGCAGAAGGGATCGAAAACTAAAGCCTTTTTTTCAATAATCAGTTCTATGCATCCAGCTGAAGCTGAACACTACACGTATAAAACAATTTCGACCAGGCTCCCATAAGGATGGGCCTGACAAAACTCCAACCCAGGAGAAATTCTTGTAATTTTTTTTCCGAACTGTGTCAATTCACTATGGACAGCAGGTGAGAGAACCCAGTCTTGGATGGGATCCCTGCTGTAGCATGAGAAGACCATGTTTCCGATGCCCTTAAGCACGGCCCCCACATATTGCAGCCGAGCCCTTAGGCTGGAATCTTCGACGGTTCCCTATAAAGTGAATTTATAGTGTGAAAGAAAAAAAAAATGATTAGAATCACCAAGGGCCCTGTCAGTCCTGCCCTTATTGGGCCATGCCCTTAAGGCGGCTACACACGTAACTGCAAGCTTCACAAGCATGCATGTTCAATCTTTTTACAGGGTGGGCAAAAAGTTCGTAGAAACTTTAAAAATTCATAAAAACTGGAAAAATAACCGAAATAAAAAACGGTTTGCACCTGAACTAACATCCTCCCTAATTATAAATCCCTTACAGAGCCACTTCAGCGATCTGCAAATGTCTCACGTATCCTTCAAGTGCTCTGGAAATGTGCAACGCATCACTCAAGTGATCCGTAATTATGCCACGGATCACTTAAGTAGTCTGGGAATATTCTGCGGGTAACTTGAGTGATGTAGAACCGCACTGAGGGGGCGTTCACTTAAGTGCTCTAAAATTGTGCCACATGTCATTCAAGGGATCTCTAAATGTGCCACGGATCGTTTAAGTGTTATGGAACTTTGTCGCGGGTTATTTAAGCGATCTTTTTGAATGTGCCACGGGCCACTTAAATGCTATGGAATTGTGCCACGGGCCATTTAAGTGATCTGTAAATGTGCCGCTTAGTTCATTTTTACAAAATTGAGTTTGATGGGGCAAGACACATCAGATAACCTTCAGGGCCACCTTTGGTCCGCGGGTCAAAGGTAGAGTTCTTACCCTTCAAATAGCATTGAAATTAACAGAAATCGATTACAATAACATTGATCATTTTGATCATTTTTGTCGCACCACGGTCATTTTCTGCACACGAGGGATAATTAGACCGGGACCTACAATTTATTGCCGATTCCGAACGGCAGGCTTGTTTTTTATACTCGTCGAGAGGTTGGTGCGCTAACCCCTCGATGGGGGACTTCCTGCGGTAGCAATTTTTGCTGCGGTCATGTCGCCATTTTTGTTGTACCCCTGTGTCAGGAAAGTTTTCTGACGAGGACGAACCGGGTATCGAACTCGCGATACCTCTAAACATCCTTTGGTACAGTATCTTACCGACCTGGGCTACCGCGCCCTACAATAACATATATAAAGGTATTTTCTTTCGAAATTTTAATTTTTTTTAAATGTTTTTTTTTACATAAAAATTTTTTTTTTTCGTCTTTGGGGGAGGCGCATGAGCCCCTTATCCCCCCCCCTCCCGCGTACGTTTCTGATTCCACCAATATGTGTTATGAGGTAGGGGGCAGTGCTGACGAGATTTTGCTGACAGGGGGGGGGGGGAGAGGTCAAAAATGGCTAAAAATTTGCTGACGTAATACTTGAACGGCCCCTAATATATATATGTAGTGGTTCTGTTTTAATTGGGAAAAAGTTGTGGTGGTTGGGTTTCTTTTCTTCCATGAAAAAAAAAGTAGTGCCATCTCTTGTGGGAATTATAGCCACTAGAATAAAGGCTTATCTATTCGCCTTATTAGTGGAAATTGAAAAAAAATTACGTCATGAAGATTGAGCGCGCAGGCGTTCTTTTTTCTGTTTTCAAAGCTAGTAACCCTAGCCTTGATTGAATAAAAAAAGTCACGACATCTAGTATGGAAGTGACGAATTACAAACAATGAATGATGAAATTTGGATTTTCTGATTATTTTGATCTAATCATTTCCATGGAGGAATGGATGACCTCCTTGGATCATTTCAGATGATTTCATTGACCCCCTTATAAATGCTCGGTGGAGTCGGCTGATCTAATGTATATATTATTCATATGCATTAGATCAGTCGACAATTAATATAAATTATAATATATATATATTCATATGTATATATGAATTGGCATCATCATCATCATGCCCCAGAAATAATGACCGTGCCCCTCCCCCATACTTCCCAGTCTATCTCCGCCTATGGATGATTTTAAAATTAATGTAATATTTTTTTATTTGAATTATTAAATAAATGAAAATAATCTAATGCTAACTAAATTACAAATACCATTACCATGCTTTTCATATGTTTAAAAAAAAATAAATTCACACTTATGTTGGTTACGGCTAGGCTAGGGTTACCATACTTGAAAACTGAGAAAGTAGAACTCCTTAATACACCTTAATATATGAAGGCGTCTTATGAGAAAGGAGGATGCCTGCGCAAGCAACCTTAATGACGTCATTTCCTCTAATTTACACAACAGATGGCGTCACTTTTCTTCCAAAAAAGAAACCCACTACAACACAATGATGTTTCCCAATTAAAATACGTAGAATTGCTATATATGTTATGGAAATTTAATAAATCCGGTTATTATGCATAATCTCACCCTCTATTATGTATAGTTACCAACCATTTTTGTAAGTTCAATTAATTTTTTTCACATTTATCGGTGATTATGTGTAATCCCCAGCTCGTCTTGGTAAATATGATAAATTATTTAAATTTATCGGAAATTTTGCTCAAATTTCAGTCAAAGATGATGAATTTGATCAGTGATTTTGCTTACGTTTAAAAATGTTGATAAAT
The DNA here is from genome assembly GCF_987345545.1 of Pholcus phalangioides. Taxonomy (NCBI): domain Eukaryota; kingdom Metazoa; phylum Arthropoda; class Arachnida; order Araneae; family Pholcidae; genus Pholcus; species Pholcus phalangioides. The sequence continues at coordinate 39,448,679 of NW_028301600.1, read as the reverse complement.
ATGTGAAGAAACCTAAATTACAGTTAACAACCTTACCGAAACAAGTCACTGGGCAACAAGTCGTGCACTCTGCCCGGCCGAAGACATGATGGATATCTTTCACGAAGTTTATCTGTGAATATACATTTTCTTTTCGGCATGATGGGAATTCATCTTAAATGAAAACATGATAAAAAAACATGTTTTTAACCTTAAAATATTTTATACTGATAAAATTGTAATATTTCTATGTTTGCTCGTTTTAATAATTATGAATAGAGCCCAGATTACATGCACTAAAAAAATCACAAAATATTCAAAAAGAAAAAAAACCCAAGAAAGTAGTTAAAATTCCGAAATATGTACTAAAACTGAGAAAATATGTATTTGGAAAATTAAATACCCTCAAAGAAGGAAACATTTTTTAAAATGTATATTTTCAATTTCTCAGTGCATACTCGTTAGAAAAGAAAAAAAAATTCTCATACAAATTATATCTACACGTTTTTTATTTGGTGATTTCTAGTTTCTGGTAATGGGTGAGCTAGTTACCCTAGTGATGCCAGGGCCGCAACTGGATACTTTTTTCGCCGGGGCAAGGACGCATTTGGGTGACCACACGTAATGTAGAAGGAGTTAAATGGTTTATTCGGCTCACCCTTCCGTATAGCGCCCGGAGCACAAGACCCGCCTGCTCCCTCCTAGTTGCGGCCCTGAGTGATGCTCACTGTAATTTAATTTTTCTTTACAGAGCAATTGGTTCGTCTTACCTTTTTTGAAAAAAAAAACAAAAAAAACCCGTGGAAAATTTTAATACTCCCTCTATCCTAACCGGGATGAAATAAGTAATTTTTTTTTGAGAAATCCGCTTGAGCAACGGATACCATCAAAGGCAACCAACACATCCTCGGTAATTCACTAAAAAATTCTCTCTCTATGTTGTTTATCTTTCGCGTAAGATACGAACGCTTGCCAATTGCTTATTATTCATGTGCATTTTTAAAAGCAATACTCATCCGAAAAATTATGAAAATGTGATTGAACTTTCGTTAAACTTCTAAAATATGCACTCATTCTGGAATTCTTCAATTTTACACATTTGTGTGCATTAACACTGAAAAAGGTCAAAATTTGCAAATGCATGTGTACGTATGCATTTGCATATAATCCGGAAAAAAAAATTATTCGAACTCATCCAATAAGTTGTAAACAAACAGAGGAACAAATATTGATGGTATAGTAGATGTTTGTGAAGTAGAACCGTCATAATCTGCAAAATTATACGTCGTTCCTATAGCTGTCAAGCTAATTCAATGTTAATGTCCACTGGTTAATTTTTTTCCTTCAGAATTTCCTCTCAGGTGGGAAGTGGGGAGGGTAGGATGATGATGGACAAAAAGCTATACAATATTCTTTGACTTGAAACGTTTCGACATTTTGACACACATGACTAGCACAGACATTAGGAGTTGTAGCAAAAAAAAAAAAAAATTATTATTATAATAACGATCTCTCTCCCCTAGCTTTTAATGTATTTTGATTTATTACTTGGCGCCTGGAGCAAGAGGGTCTTCTTTCTATACCCTCAAAAGTATTTTTTTTTTTTAATCTTTCGGGAGAGTTTGATTTTTTTTCGCTAGTGGAATCAGCATTGAGTGTTATTCGCATCCTATTTTCTTTATTTCTGAATGGAGAATAGGTTATACCCCCTTTAGTACACGGCATCTGCTGTTGGTGAGCAAACAATGGTATTATCAAAATGGATATTGCAGTTTTCTTCTTCCAGGAGCTGTTTTTCAAACTGTCTTTTTCACGTTATCCTGGGATAAGTTGGGCCATGGTCGGAATAGCATTTGCACTGCTTGGAGGCAACTTGGATTCGTCTGGGAATTTCGAGAGCGGTAATCAAACAGCACCTCCTACAGATAGAAGGCTGCTTGTGACGTCAGCAAGTAGTTAATTTTCCCTTAGAATATTCAGGGAAAAAAATTTCCTGCTCGTGCTAGTATCATCATTGTGCGGAAAAGAAATGATCGGGCTCAGAATTGGCGATTTCTATGCCCTGTATCCAGTCATCCAGTCATCATGCGGTATTTGTGAGCCAACCAGAAAGATTCTACGCCAAAATAAGAAGAAACGAAATAGGATGCTGTGGTTCAAAATATGGCAAACTAGCTAGGTAGTCTTAATGACGTTATAGATGAACTTAGCAACCCGTGCGGAGGTCTATCTCTAGGAGGTGCTGGATCAAAGCGTGTAAAACTGTGTGAAAAAAAAGACGCATATGCAAACACTTTTACCAATGAAGAAATATATGTTTCAGATTGAAAAAAAAAAAAAAACAATTCCCCTGAAAAAAAAACAAAATGTTTCTGGAAAAATAAAAAGAAGGACAAAGGCACGAATTTTCCAAAACGTAGAAGGATGCTCCGAATGACACCTAAAAGGAGGACGTTTGGTAACCCTAGCCGCTAAGCCAAGAGCACATTTCTTCGAAAAAATACGGAAATTAGGATTCCAAGTACGGGATATCGCCAATTAACGCCAAAAATGATGCTAAAAAGAAGTAAAATTGCCAAATATTGTTAAAATAAATGAAAAATAGTCAATGGCGAGAAATGAAGCGCACCGCTGCGAGTTATAATGAATTCCATCAAATAAATCATTGACCATGACGAATATTGACATCATTATTTTTATTCTTATTTATAGTTGTAATTATCATGATTTAATTTATGAGTTAGAAAATAATTTCAAACTTTGATTTGAATAAAGAATAACAATTCAAGTAGCTTCGTTTAAAAAAACGGGAAAAACAGGGACATTTTTGCAGAAAAGTCAAAGGGCAAGAAAAACGGAAAAAACCGGGACTGCCCTTGGAAATACGGGATGTATGGTCCCCCTAGTTAGGCCATTTATACCAGGGGGCTGATTACCAAAGTTGCGAAGCGTGCAACCCTTAAGAGGAGGTATGGAAGGAAGTATGGAATACACCCTACAGGCCCGTAGCCAGAAATTTCGTTCAAAGAGGGATCACTTGCTTTTCGTGGGGGGGGGGGGGACCAAAGTGGTCGAACAATAGATTCACGTAGGCCATGATTCATAGTGGCCATCTCTCCCACTTTTTACAGTCATTGTCTCACATTTTTGGGGCGCGGGGGGGGGGGGACCAGATCTCCCCTCCCCCACCCCCCGCTACGCGTCTGCAACCTCACCTGCCTTAAAATATTAGGAGCCATGAAACGGGTTTAAAATACATTTTGACCACGTATTTCACATTTTATTTTAAACATAAGCCTACATAACCTAAACTGCATTGCCAGTACCGTCTTAACGCATGGGCCTACCCTGGCTCGTCCCAGGGGGCCTCGTGAAAATGATAAAATTTTCTAGGTTCAGCGTGTAAATCGATAGACGGGCATTCTTAGCCAGGCTAGGGCCTCAGAAAAATCAGTTTGCCCGAGGGCCCATGATACTTTCAAGACGGCCCTGTGCATTGCAAAGCTTTAGCTTGCAATTCAGTCAATTTTTAGACATACTCTATCAGTCTTACGTCTTATTAACATAAGTAGACTTCTCTTATGCCATGGTTTTGAATTTGACGGTGGGATACTATATCGATTTCAAAGTAAGTTTTCTAATGTAAAAAGTTTTAAGTGTGAAAAACAATTTTGCTGCTCTATAATATCAATATGCATGCGTGTTTGTTAATAAAGTGTAAAGAATCGTTCGTAGTAAGATAGAGACAGGGCCACCTCAACAGCATCATGGACCCTCAGGCAATGTGATGTTCTGGAGTCTTCTACCTATGCCAACTAATTTCCATACTTTCAGCGATACCAATTTCCATGCTCTCGAAAATCATAGCACCAAATTCCATTATTATGAGGTGCCCCTCCCCCAACAATCCATATCCGGGTGGGCTCACGGGTTAAGACGACCATATAGATGGAGTCCCCTCTCTTTCGAAACTATATCAAAACAAAATGAATTGTTTTAAGAAGTTTTTCGGGGGTAAAAAGTCAGGGGTGTCGGAAGTGTTTCGAATCGATGGATGCTCGTCTTGAGCTATGTATAGGAAATTTCGATCTCTGAATCAATTTTGAGGGTGCTCAGACGCGTGCCACAAATTACCGTGAATGCTCAAGCGCCTACAGTGCCACCGGATCCGACGCCACTGTGTAGAGCGGTTTAGGTGAAATGAAACGAATTTCGCTACTTTGAGGAGGGGAAGGGATGTCACCGTGTAAAGTACACATAAGAATTTCATCTATTAATAATAAAATGTTGAAGAATGGTAGGGTTTTTTTTGCGAAAAAAATTGTTTTCTCTACTAGTTAACTTTGACTTCGGCGAATCCGTTTGTCAGAAGACCGGGGGGGGGGACAAATCTATACACTAGTCGAACAATTTGCTAATGCCGTCGTCTTAAAGCTAAAGCAATTGACGGTGATAATCAAATTATAATTCCAGTCATTTTTTGGATAAGATATATATAACTTTTGGATATAATAATATAATTTAATTGGATATAATAATATAATTTAATTGGATATAATAATATAATTTAATTGGATATAATAATATAATTTAATTGGATATAATAATATAATTTAATTGGATATAATAATATAATTTAATTGGATATAATAATATAATTTAATTGGATATAATAATATAATTTAATTGGATATAATAATATAATTTAATTGGATATAATAATATAATTTAATTGGATATAATAATATAATTTAATTGGATATAATAATATAATTTAATTGGATATAATAATATAATTTAATTGGATATAATAATATAATTTAATTGGATATAATAATATAATTTAATTGGATATAATAATATAATTTTAATTTTGGATAAGATATAAGATAAGCAGCCACTAATATAATCATGAGTATATTATTTTTGTAACATTTTTTAAAATGAATAATTGATTATGTTTAGATAGACATGAGAATTTCTAAAATAATGTAAGTTAAAACAAGAAAATAGTTGTATATATACATAAGTCGCCACTCGATTTTACGAACCAACACATTTCGTCCTGCTCAATCCTGCCGATTTGAAACGCGTATATTACGAAAAATATTAAACACATTAGACACTTAAGATTAATTTTATATTACATGGCTAGTCATACAAAGTTCTTTTTACAAACCAAATTAAAGGTGCTCAATATGCCCACTTTGGGATGCACGGCATATGTATATAGCAGTCAAATTCGTCCCAAACTTTTGCGAGCATGTTTGCATCCACTGCGAATGGATTTCTGTGGATTACGTGCGAAACTCTGTCAATTGCGCTCCACATTTTCGTCTGACATGCGGGGACGGCCAGGGGATTTCCTTTTACACAGACAACCCGTGTCTCGGAATTGTTTATACCATCGCCTAATGCTCTGAGTGGTAGGAAGTTCAACACCAGGGTATTGTCGACGAAAAGCACAATCAATAGTTGCTACGGACTCACACTTAGCGAAGCTTAGAACACAAAACGATTTCTATAGTGCAGTTGCCATCTTTACAAACACTGAAGTGGCGGCCAAAGGAAGCGCGTTAGCGCTACCTCTCGGTAACTGCATGAAACTCGAGATTTCCCTCTTTCTACCTATACATTATTCGATCAAAATGAATTAAAAGCTGAATAGTTATGGTTTTTTTAATCTGATGATTATTTTTGAAACACCCTGTAATGCACGCGTGTTTCCGAACCAGGTAATGGGTGTGGTCAACTCGCGTCGGGAGCGTGCACAAACTGCGAGCCGGTTTTTACGCTGCTGTACCTTTACCGTATAATTTTTTTTACTCGTCAAACAGGCGGGAGGGGAAAAAAGCGAAAAAGAAAATGTTGACGTAAATTAAAAAAAAGCAGTTTCGATTTTTCTTTTACACACTGTGGCTATTTTTTATTCCCTTTCATTGTTTATTTGGTTGCTTTCCCAGCCACATGTAATGCATCAAAAATTAGTTTCTTCTGCAAATTATTTCATAAAATATATTCATATTTTGAATTTCTCTCACAAATGAAACGTTTGTTTCAATTTTTTTCAATTAATATTTTGGCAAAATAGACAATTTGCAAAACGAGGTAACAGAAAACTAGGAAAACAAATTGCCCATGTATCAAGTTTTATGTGTCTAAAATAGCAAGCAATCTAAGTAATTTGTGTCTTCGAAAAGGAGTATGGTGATAATTAGGACCAGGATGTTGATGACATTTGCATTTTTATGCTTTTCTTTTAGTTTTGGGCATTCTTTGGCATTTTTACGATATTTTTTCGCTTTTCAAATTTTTTGACAATAGGAAAGATTGAGAAAATTATATGAATACTGATTGTGTGTGTGTGTGTGTGTGTGTGTGTGCGTGCGTGCATGCGTGTGTGTGTGCATTGAGCACTTATGAAAACATATGCTTGAATATCTTGGAAAATAAAATAAAAGATGCCTTTTGGCATCCTAAGCTTCCTAACCAAAGCATGCATACACAGGATTTCCTAGGGGGAATTTAATTTTTCGTTTTTTTACTGGAAAAAACCCTATTTCCCCTGCTTCAGTACACCAGTTATGCTTCCCTTCCCCCCCCCCCCCACACATCTAGCAACCGGGACTCCGGAACATATCTGCTCGTGTTGCTGAAGCAATACCAATCATTTAAATGGTATTGTTCAGCAACACCAATCATCATTCAAACATCAATCATATTAATGTTTGATGCTTGCACTGAAAGCGTTTTTTTTAAGTATGCCCCGAAAAAAAAGGAGTTTTTAAATCGCTATTTATTTTGATTTGCGCGTTTTTTACCCGCTCCTTTTACGCGGTGTATAGACATTTCCGCACATGGGGAATTCAAGGACAAATCAGCACAGTCCATTTCCGCACTTGCGAAAACAAAGGCCTTTCTTATTTTTTTTTCTTCCTGTCTCTTCCTTCTTTTCTTCTCTACCATAAATCGATCGAAGTTATAAGGGAACTGTATCCACATGAAATTGTGCCACTGAAATTATCTTTCATGCATTCCATAATGGATAAACCAAATCCAAAGATCAGAATGCTTATCCTGGGTTCGAAAGAGAAATCTAAATATACTGACTTCCTCATGAGTCGAGCAGAGATTGATTTGGAGGACAAAAAAAGATGCAAAAGGTACGCTAAACTGAACAAACGCATTTCAAACATTCTGTTTAATTACGAAAGCACAAAAGATATTAAAAAATGTTAGGAATCCTTAGCTTATATTGAAAAATTAGAGTAAACTTTTGCAACATAATTTCAGTATTTGTTTAAACACGTATAACTGGGAAATAAAATTCAATGAAAAAATGATTGCAATACTTCATAGTTAATTAGATTTTACTAACCATGTTTCTTTTTCAACCGAAATATTCTTTATACTTTCTCGTTATAGCACCGATTTATTTTCGAATTGATAAACGAAATATTATTCAGGCAAATTTCCGGTTATTATTTAATCGTTATTTCTTACTTGGAGCTCCGATTAATTTTCCTGCATCATATATGAATGTGTTTTTGAAAAATTTTAAAACAAGTTTTTTTTAGACGTGAAAGTAACAATTTTGCTTTTCACACTGTTTTCAATTATAATATTTATGTTCAGGTAATTCATGTTATGCGCTAAATCAATAAGTGTGATAAATTTTAGGACTTACACCTTCCAATGATTTATTCCAGAGGAAATGGGCGAGTGACAAAACTGTTCATTTGAAGAAAAAAGAAAGTATAAATATTTTGTAAACAATGATGAGGGGCCGTTCAAGTATTAAGTCAGCAGATTTTTAGCCATTTTTAACCCCCCCCCCCGTCAGCAAATTTTCGTCAGCACTCCCCCCCCCCCTAACACATATCTGGAATCAGATACGTACGCGGGGGGGGGGAGGGAGAAGAGCCCCACTATGGTCCCCCAATGATACAACAAAAAAATATTTAGAAACAAATTTTATTTGGGAAGAAAATACCTTTATATGTTATTATAATCAATTTCTGTTACCTTCAAAGCTATTTGAAGGTTAAGAACACAAAATTTTTCTTTAAGAAATTCATTGTGATCCACTGTCTAAGCCACAAATGCCAGACTTATGGCCCAAGGGCCAAATGTCCAGTGCCGTCTTAACGCATGGGCCCAGCTGTGCCTCATGAGAAGAGGGCCTCACAAAAATGAGAACTGATTGAAATTTTCGAGAATTCTCCAGGTAGGGCCTCCGAAAAATCACTTGGCCCGAGGGCCCATGATGGTCTATTAAGTCATTTTATTAAATATTGTAGAAAATAAAAAGCACCCCTCAAAGGGTTAAAGGGTTCAACTGTAGGTCTCAGTCTAATTATGTAGATTAGCCCTGCATAATCGTGTTGCGAAATGAATATTCAAATCAAGTGATTTAACTTATAACTAAGTGGTACAAAGCTTTGTATGAATGACTCTTTGTACACTCATTGCCATAAAAATTTGCGCACCAAGAAATAATTGTGGGATCGAAACGAAAGTTGGCCTGAAGGTACATGTCGGGCAGATATGCAAATGATTAGAAATGCAGCGTGATTGCGCATTGCGTAATGCCACTAGAGGGCGTTGAACTTCGTTCTCCTTGGAGTATAAAACAGGTAAGCAGAGCTTTCTGGAGTGTATTTAATCGTTTGCAAAGGAAATGCTGAGGTAGACATGCCGTTACGCCGCCGTCGAAGACCATATGAGCAGTTGTCAGAGTTCGATAGGTGAAGAATCATCGGGATGATGGAAGCTGGGTGGTCAGCTCGGCGAGTAGCTCGTCAACTAGGCCGTTCTGATTTTACTGTGAGGGGGTGTTGGGACCAGTGGACAGAAGAAACGTCATTTACACGGCGACCAGGTTCAGGACGTCCTCGACAGACCAGTCGTCGAAAAGACCGTCACATCATCCGAAACGCACGCGTAGAGCCAACTGCCTCATTGGCCGCTATCCAGACACAGGCAGCAGCTTCGCTACGGGCCCCTGTGTCTTCCCGAACCATCGCAAGGCGCCTGGCTGAAGGACATCTGGTATCGCGGCGCCCATTACGTGTGCTGCCAATGACACCCACCCACCAACGCCTCCGTTTGGAGTGGTGTCGAGCACGACGGGATTGGACTGCAACGGAATGGAACCAGGTCGTCTTCAGCGACGAATCGAGATTCAACTTGAGCAGTGATGACAATCGTGTTCGTGTGTGGAGGCCCCGTGGTGAACGCTTCAATCCTGCCTTCGCTTTACAGCGACACACCGCTCCCACAGCTGGTGTCATGGTATGGGGTGCCATTGCTTACGATACACGTCACCCCTAATATTGATCCATGGCACAATGACAGCCCAGCGGTACGTCCATAACATCCTTCAGCCACATGTGTTGCCACTCATGGCAGGGCTCCCAGGAGCCATTTTTCAACAAGACAATGCTAGGCCACACACAGCAAGGATGTCACAAGACTGCCTCCGCCACATTACCACCCTTCCCTGGCCTGCTCTATCCCCAGATTTGTCACCAATCGAGCATATCTGGGATCATTTGGGACGGCAAGTTGGACACCCTACGAGGTTGGTCGAACTAGAGGCGCATTTACAGCAACTGTGGAACGAGATGTCTCAGGACATCATACGGAACTTGTATGCCTCAATGCCGCTCGTATCGCATCGTGCATTCGCGCTAGAGGGGGTCCAAAAGAGTACTAAAACTTCTGTTCATCTGTGCTTTTTTCTGCAATAAATGATCCTTTTTCTTGGATTTTCTAATCACTTACTTATATCAACGTAGTACTTACATGTGTAAAATTTCGTTTCATTTTGACGACTTCTTCTGGGTGCGCAAATTTTTATGGCAATGAGTGTAAATTATGCTTTTGCTACATTAATATCAGGGCCGTCTTAAGAGCGTCGTCAATTGATTTTTCAAGCGGGCCAATTAATTTTTCTGAGGTCCTACCTGGAAAACACTCGAATATTTCAATTAGTTTCCATTTTTGTGAGGCCCCCCGGGCCGTACTCGGGTCGACCCATGCGTTAAGACGGCACTGATTGATATTCGCACGTATAATTAAGCCATCAGTACTAAAAGAGGGCATAATTTAATATCTCAATATCTTGTCATTCAACTCTAACGAGGTAAAATTCATTTAAATTATCTTGTTATATCCAAGACTTGATTGTACGAACAAATCAATGACATAAAAACTGAGGCCATATAATAATCTCAAAACTTTTTTCCTCCTGAGGCTACTCGTTATTACATTTGCAGTCACTTTTGCTAGTAATTTATAAAACATGAACACTAATATACATTATTAATACTTTCCACATTCCATGCAACATTTGGCGAATTTTTCCTAGTAGTATTTGAAAAAGAATCAATTAAAAATGAGGATCACAGAATATAAGAAATTAAAAAATTGTAGCTTCGTGGATTTCCAATTTTTATTTTTCAGATTCTTGATTTTATTTTTATGGTATTGTATGCATAAGTAAATATTTTTAATATCAAAAATATTTTCTTGTGTTCAATATCTTAATTGTGTTTATCTTGTGTTCCGATCTTAGCAAGTGTTTTGCGCTATCATTCACGTGCAACTGTCATCTGGGCATGATCTCTCCATGGTTGCCCAGGTCTTCCATGATTTAGGAGAGTCCATATTCAAGCAATATATTTTCGCTGAATAACCGAATATCTTTCACCTTAGTCGGGAGGGAAGATTTTTTGCCAATGGCTCCCTAATTCCAAAGTCGAACCCTGACAATCATTAATAACAATAATTGTTTCGTTTTAACAACTTTTCTTGAACTTTTCACTCGTGTTGTGATTGTACTTCATGCAGTAAAATCAAATAAATGTTTAAATGTATCGAAAATATCTGTTTATTCACCAAGTGCATTCATCGATAGAGCCTCTTGTGATTCTCACGTTTTCGAGAGAGAGATGGGACCATTTGCATTGAACACTATTTTATTTTTTTCTTGCATCCAAATCCTGGGCAACTAGCATACTGAGCATGCGTGTCTTCCACCTACTGTTCATCTGTCCATCTGACGGGAGATTTTCCCGGGCCGAGAGGTGAATTCGATCTGTTTTGAGGCATTCTCCAAAAATCCTTTCATCTTGCTCCTCTTTCTCCACGGGAGAAGAGCGTTTCTCAAGCTAAAGACGTCTTTGGTATACAAACCAATATGGAAGGACCTCAATTCATAATTATTTGCGTAGTCTTGTGTTTTGGTAAGTGCGTGATTCCATTCAGGAGTAAAAAATTTAAATAATTTATATAATATTTTAAAATGTCCCATTGTGTAACCATTTTTCTCATATTATTCAAAAAATTAGTCATATACATAGTAGTAGTTGAATATTAATAATTTTATTTTTGCATATCATTTCTATGACAACAAGAGATTACTCCTCAGAAAACGGAAAAAGAATTTTGACTCTCTTTACGGCTAAATTGTATATGCATCTAAACAATATAATACAACCTAGCCGAATTCATTGGATTGCATGAAAATATATCCATTCTGTAACAAGCTTCAAGCTGACGAAACACAGTACATTAATTAACGATACAAATTTAATTATTTTTCATGCATTTTCAAGCATTCTGGTAGGCATGAGCTCCATCTGGGATTTATACACCATAGCTGTGTTCTCAAACAGCTGGATGAAAATAACGATGTTCATTTAGGATTGGATCCCAGAGTTAATAAATCTCGGGCCAGACTTCAGAGTTGTGTGGTAATTATATAATTCCCACGCTTGACGAGCCTTTGGTTCGTCAGGCCAGGATTCGAATCGCAGCTGGTAATGTTTTTATTGAGTCATTTGATACGGGGGGGAGGGCTCAGCGTCAACGGTGGAGTCGACCGATATAATGAATATGCATATATACGAATTGACATCATTATCATCATCATCATGTCCCCATCCTTCATCATCGTGCCCCCTCAACCTTTCAAGTCCATCTCCACCTATGTTCAGGTCCTTATGTATTTGGTCCTAATAGCAAGTGATGTTTGGGATGTGTCAGTTACAGGAAATGATATAGATCGAAGTTCTATACAGGTGGCAACTTTTTATTTTTCTTATAAGGTTGAAAGCTTATTCTAGACTTTTATGTTTATCGTTAGTTTGTTATTATTATATTTTACGACTTATGGTTTTCAATGATAGATTTTTTTTTTTTTCCTTTTCTTCCAATTCTAAGGGAACCATGATTCCATCATTGGAAAAATTTAAGACAGTTTCTAGATGTCATATACTGAGCAGTCATTTTGCATTTGAACCAAGGAAATATCGAAAGCTTAATAGTGATAATTTTTATTCTGAAATTATATTTCTATCAAGTGAAAGACCGGAACGGCGGCTACACTTAGCCTACATACTTATCACAAACGTCTCAAAACGATGTTCAACCTGAAGAATTTTTTAAATTCGTTCTTGAATAAACTCGAAATTCACTATAACCTTAATTTCTACATACATATTTTTAGGTGTTGGTACCACTGAATACATGGAAAAAACTTCTGCAACACCTGAAAGTGAAGAGAAAAAGGTTAGATTACTTCTTTTTTTAGCTAAAATAGAGAAGTATCAAATATATAAAAAGCTGAAAACGATGAATAATATTTTTGAAGTTGGATTTACAATGTAAAATTATGAATTTATTTTTCCAACTTTTTATGATTCAGTTGCTCTAAAACAATAACTATACTCCAAAGTATTTTGGTGAGAAATTTCTCCGATAGTGTGCTGCATTTTCGCCGAACAAATGGATAAAAAATATTGTTTTGCGTGTACGTAGTGTATTTCTTCCTTACAGACTTGAATTCTGTTTTGATAGGTTCTACAACCTGGTCATTATGTCCAAGATATAAGAAAAAAATCCAATAGCCTGGAACTTCCGACGTCGACAACTAAAATGCAACCGTGTGACGGACACTGTTCCTCACCACCTCCAATGCCAACAAAACGGAACAAAAGAATAGTAGCTCAACATCCTTCAGAAGAAATCGGTGTAACATCTCAAAGTATCCATTCACAAGCAGTGCTTTCGCCTTTTCCGACTCTTGATCCAATTCGAGAAAAGAAAAAAATCAACAAAATTCAAAGAAAACTCAATAAAGGTACATACAGTATTTTATAAAATATTAAAAAAGAGACATTAAATGGAATTTAAATATAAGAAGAATTAAATATAAGAATCATCACACTGATGATTCTTAAAAGTTCGCCGCAGATCATCACCTCCTAGAGAAAGAAGGCCTCCGCACTCTGCCTGTGACGTCAGTAAGTAGTCTATTTTCCCTCAGAATATTCAGGGAAAAAAAATTCCCTGCTCGTGCCAGTATCAATGTTGTGAGGAAAAGAAATGATCTCGAGCTCAGAATTGGAGATTTCTATGCCCCACATCCAATCACTACGCAGCTTTTGTGAGGCAATCAGGAAGATTCGACGCCAAAATAAGAAGAAACGAAATACGATGCTGTGTTTCAAACTTGCTAGGTAGTCTGAATGACGTTTATGGCAAACACTGCAGAGGCCTTCTATCTCTAGGAGGTGATGCGCAGACCCCTACATTATCGTGAGATTGCCTTCCATGGGTAATCATGAAATATCGTGGATAAAATTATATTGAAAATAATAATAGGGCTGCTATTTGAGATTTCTCCTACACCATGCTAAATGTTTAAATGTGTGATATCTCGACGTATATTTCACTTACAAACATGGATATTGTTTGTTTGACTCATTAAATGCAGGAAAAAAAGTTTCTAAGTAGGGTGATTTTAGCGGTTTTGGTGCACAATAGGACTGCGCATTTGCTGCGCATCAAACAATAGGGCTCCCCACTTGCTGCGCATCAAACAATAGGGCTCCCCACTTGCTGCGCATCAAACAAATGGGTGCTTCGCACTTGTTGAGGCTCGCTAGATGGCGCTTCCTATGACGTCATTCCTAAATTATCGTTCTTGCCTATGACGTCATTCCCAAATTATCGTTTTTCAGGGGGGTCATTCCTAAATTAAACTTTATTTCCCAAGTGATGATTTTTTTCAGGGAACATTCCTAAATTAAACTTTTGAATTCATTTTCTGACTTAGAAAAAATTTGCTCCTAAATTAAACTTTATTTCCTGACTTGTTTTTTTTTTTTTGGAGGGATGCTCCTAAATTTTTTTTTTCCATCCCAAGTGATGAGATTATTTCAAAGAGGGGTCATTCCTAAATTAATCTTTTCTTCCACAAATTATTGTTTTTTTACTGACTTAGTTATTTTTCTAATGATTTTTTTTTTTCATTCCTAAATTAAACTTTTTTTTTCACATATCAAGCTGTAAAATAAAATTCCCTCAAAAAGAAATGTTATTGACTTTTCATCATACTCAAGCTGAAAAAAAAAAAATCACACGTAACTCAATTAATGACAGAAGCATTGATGATAAAGAAAATTAAATTTTAATGATACACAAAATAAATGAGAAAAAATATATATACAAGAATAAATGGAAAAAATATATATACAAAATAAATGGAAAAAAATATATACAAAATAAATGGAAAAAAATATATACAAAATAAATGGAAAAATATGTTAAAATAAATGGGAAAAAATATGTACATCAGTGTCCATGTAGCACTGTTCATCGAATGGCATAGTGGCCATACGCATATGTTTTAATGCCATCACCGAGAATATAGCGTTTATCGTCGCGAGGGCACAGCGACGTTTTGCGGAGGGCGACCGTTTGAAGTTTGTGGTTACTGGAGGAGATTTTTAGCATGGTGTTTTTGATCGAGGAGTTGTTGCGGAGGCAAGTCAGGTAGTCTTGATGTTTGAGATGCTTTTTGACGACCGCACGAACGACCCCTTTGGCGGTCTTCTTCTCCGCGACTGCTGTAATCATGCTGTACATTTTTGATCTTAATCCGACGAATTCCACAACGGGTTCGCCGCCGTTCTCGTCCTTCATGACGCCCACCACTTTTTTGTTGTGCAGGCTAAACAGAGGATGATCACCGGGATAGTTTGACGTGTCGAACCTGTGTAGCTCCTCCCTCATGTCTTTGTAAATGTCACCGGTTTTTATCTCGTAGAGGAATGAATCTGTGTCTGTGAACAAAACTTCCACACCGGGTCCGTACTTTTTCTTCATAAAATTATAATGGAAGTCCGCCATCAAGTGTTTGGACAGGTCCAAAATCGTGACACCGGTATATATGGGCCTGTCCAGATGGATTTTCGTCTTCAACATCTTGATGACGGCTAACTCACCGGTGATTATCCTGAAGCATTCGAATGCCGGGGATGATATTAGCTTCCTCAAGCTCTTCTGATTGTTGGCGAGACGGATGTCGACGTGCTTCCTCAAATTTTCTAGCGATTTCCCGTACACAGCGTTATTGAGGAGCTTATAGAAGTCCTTTTCGAATTCGCACCGGGCATTTTTCCTCTTTTCGGTGTTGAACGCTATGTACGGGCGTATCCAAGGCTCTTGTGTGAATTCGACTGCACGCCGAACACCCGTCAGCTTCATCCCCAGCGACGTGTATAACTTCAGGCACCGGTAATGGATGACGTAGGAAGTTTTGTTCATCAGATTTGGTGAGAGCTTTTTGGATGGTTTATCACCGGGTCTTCTGATGAATGGAGAGAGCATGTCACCAGTAATTTCAATGTTTTCTGCCGCCAAGGGGAAACAATTGTGCTCGTCGTGCAACTTCACCGGGTATTCCATGTCCACTTCTAAAATATACCCCTTGACGGCGTTGTCATCGATGTTGAGAAAATCGATGCTCTCGAGTTCACTGGGGGACAACCATCTAAAGTCTCTCACCGGGAGGGGCTCCATCATACACTTTCCGTATAAGTTGTTCACATCATAGTACATGATATATGATGTAGGTTCACTGGGGTTATAACCGGGTATTAACGGGTTGTTGGCTCGCGCATACCGCTTGGAGATCACTGAGACCCCACCTCGGATACCTTTCTCCATGAAGAGATGCATGTCCGGATCTGTTATCAATTCGAGCTTGACACCGGTCATTCGCAGACATGCGTTCCAGGCCAATCCCGGGGATGTGAACGTATGCACCGGGTCGATCTTGTAGTTTTCTTCGCAGAGTTTTCTAAAACTCTCGAACACATCCCCGAGAAGCAGCACGTCAGTCTTCACGTAGAGGTTGTGGTAATCACCGAGGTTGGAACACCGGAATTCTCTCCAAACGGTATGCGCATATGTATACTCGTCACTGGTTATATGTTGATCCCCCAGAGAGGTGTAAAAGGCCTCTCGTGGGGGCAGCACCGGATCTTCGAACTTCTCAAACGAGTCAACGTACTCGTACGGATAACATCCTTTACGTTGAAGAAGATGACTCGTAGCTCCAAAACATTTCTTCATGTTGTTGAAGTCACCGGGGTTCATCGCTTGCACGAGCGAATCCAACGACGCCGCCAAGAACTGGTTGGAATCCAGGAATCGCAGGCGACCGAGAGAAAAGGAGATAAATTTCTCCATATTCCTCCCGATCACCTGGATCCTGCGATCGGGGTACCGGGAAAGTCCTTGCATCAGGAAATGAGCGTCGTAGTTTTGTAAATTGTGAAATATAACCGGGATGTGACGTCTTAACCTGAGCTGGAGATTGCACTTCTGATGCAGCGCCGCTCTAAAACCACCGGTGATGTGACAGTGGTCACGAACCCTGTCGTCACCGAGTGGGCGGTCGCACACCATACAAGTGGTCGCATTCCCGAATCTCTCTTCATCTTCAGCTGTCATCTGCAGAGGCACCGGGTTGTCGAGCTTGCCCATAACCACTCGTTCTTCTTCGACGAGACACCGGAAGAAGACGTCCACGCAATCTTCACCCCTGTACACTGTGGGCTCTTTCACGTATACACCATCGGGCCCCACGACCGTATACGCGAATCCACAGGGGCGGTGAAGGCTCTTCTGGGTTGTGCTAGAGAGAGACGGGTTCGGCTTACAGCTGTCCACCTTCTCCAAGATCGCCTCAAAGTCCGCATATATGACGTATGGAACGTGCAGCTGGTAATGGTTGTTCTTGAAGAACATCACGTTGTCGTCTACACCGGGATACGTCACTCGTTGCAGACCGTGTGTCTGGCAAAGTGGTTCGTGCGCATTCAGCTGCTCGAGGGAGGAGAAGCGTTGCAAGCAATAATTGCAAAAGTGGGATGCACCTTCATACTTGGTCGTGTAGGAAAGCAAACGAGACATGTTTTGGATGAGGCAGTAGTGCGACGTTGTCTCGTTGCTGATGAACAAGAGGTTGATTGGTGTACCAGACACCACCTCACTAATCCTGAGAGGAAACACCTCTCCTCCCTCCAACCCAAAGACGTTAATGCGCACTGAATTCGCAGCTTCGAACCGTGGGATTTGTTTAAGTGTCACCGGGTATACTAATTCACTGGTATTCAATTCATTCTCATACTGAATATAGTTGAACACCCTTTCGGGGTTTTGTTTCACCGGGTGTAGGGCAGCCAGTACGCACCAGAGAAAGCATTTCTCATCATCGTTCTTTACATTTACCACTGCTCTTCTGCTGGCTACCCCCTTTGGCAGCGGAATATAAGTGGCGGCCGCTAGTGGTTGGTATTGCGCCGTGTTGAGCTCGAGCGAGAGCACGCGCTCGAGCACCCAACCACTTCCGCTGCCTTCAAAATCCTCTGTAGCCTGTTTAACCTTATTGAACGCTATTTGAAGGTACTCGTCAATTTGGTCAACGGTTAGTGTGGTGAGCATCTTACTCCGAAGATACCCGTTGCAGAACTCGTCCTCACCGTCACTTCCTTTCCTGGAAAATACAGCAGTCGCGACGATGTTCCATTTCAATGACCGATGTGTGGCCATATCCTCCCTCAACAGCCGCGTCAACTCCTCTCTGACGCTGTCGAGGAAGGTGGTCATATCCATTTCGGTGTCTGGGGTGGGGATCAATTCGTGCGTCGACAACATGTCGAGTGCGCGCCTGACTTGCCCTCCTCCTCCTAGCTGTGCTCCTCCTTGGGGTGCTCCAAGCTGCTGCTGTGCCCCATGGCTCGGTGATGGCCGCTGTGGTGGTGCTCCTCCTTGCGCCCACTGTGGGGACGCATCATGCTGGGGTGGTCCTGCTCGGTGATGGCTCGGTGATGGCCTCTGTGGTGGTGCTCCTTGTGCCCACTGTGGGGGCACACCATGCTGGGGTGGCGCACCATGCCCCATGGCACGCTGGTGGCGCATCAAATCGCTCTTGCGGTGAAACGCTGCATCGCACACCAAACACTTGTGGCGACGCTCGCCATGCGTTAGCCTGTGCTGATTCAGATTCCTACGCAAGGAAAACTCCTTACCACACGTCTCGCATAGATGACGCTCCTGAAAAACAAATAAAAAGGTAACGTAACACACGTAAGTCTAACACATGAAGAAATGGAGGAGAGGTATAGAAACCCACGTCTTCCCGCTAGTTTCGGTGGCGTATCCGCCCTCAAACGCGTGTTAAATAAACCTAAAAAAGAAATTAGTGATTGGTTGGCTGGCGAGAGAGCGTACACGTTGCACAAACCAATTAAAAAAGTATTTCCCCGCAACAAAACAATAGTGGCTGGTCTAAACAGTCAATTTCAAGTCGATTTGGTGGACATGCGTAATCTGGCACCTCACAACGAGGGCTACAACTATCTTCTCACGTGCATCGACGTCTTTTCCAAGTACGGTTTCGTCGTGCCTCTCAAAAGGAAAACCGGTGACAGCGTGGCCAAAGCTTTAGAAAGCATCTTTCAACAACGTCAACCAGTGGCGCTACAGAGCGATAAGGGGCGCGAATTTATAGCGTCACCAGTCCAGCGCTACCTCAAGCGTCAAGGTGTAAAGTTTTTCACTACGGAGAACGAACAGATAAAGGCCAGCGTGGTGGAAAGATGGAACAGGTCTCTCAGAAACTGGATGTACAAGTACTTCACTGCCAAGAACACGTATCGCTACATCGACATGATCGAAGACCTCGTGTGGAGTTACAATCACAGGTATCACAGGTCTATAAAAATGAGGCCCGTGGACGTGAACCCCGGAAACGAGCCGGAGGTGTGGAACAATCTCTATGGGGATACACCCAAGAAACAAGATTGCAAGTTTAAAGTGGGTGATCACGTGCGCATCACAAGATCAAAACACACCTTCGAGAGGGGGTACGATTCTAATTTCACCGAAGAGATATTCGTGGTGACCGAGTGCGTGAAAAGGGAAATTCCCGTTTACAAGCTCGAGGACCTGATGGGGGAAGAAATCAAGGGCACATTCTACGCTGAAGAGATGGTAGGTGTAAAGATGGGAGAAAAATTTCCGATTGAAAAAGTTTTAAAGAAGAGGAGAAGAAAAGGAATTATTCAATACCTCGTGAAATTTCGGGGGTATCCGAAAAAATTCAACGCGTGGGTGGTCCTATAAAAACCCGGAAACAGTGCGCGCATCTGTCATTTCAGAGATGGCTTCTTTCTATCTCACTCTACCCAGCGATGCTTCCAGAGACTTTTTTCCCGACAACACGCTCTCGAGTTTCGTGGTTAAACTTCCAAACACCCTGGAATTCGAATCCGAGATGGAAGTCGCACTGTCGGAGATAATTTATCCCCATTCATTCCACAACATCACTCAAGAGACAAACACTTTCGAATTCGATGTCGGAAACAAGATAATGAAGACCGGTCGCATAGCCCCGGGTTTCTACGAGACGACCCCCGAACTGATCAAAGCCATATCCACTCAAAATTTTCAAGACAAGATTGGTGTGACGTACAATAAAATCACGAAAAAAGTTAAGGTGAACCTCAAGAAAGACACCAAGCTCAGTCTCAGACACGGTATAGCCGAAAACCTGGGTTTCGAACCCGGCCTGATAGAGGGTCCGACCATAGTCGAGGGTCCTTTCACAGCCGATCCTAAATTAGACTTTCATCTCTTGTACGTGTACTGCAACCTGGTCGAACCTCAGGTCGTGGGTAACACCTACGCCCCGCTACTGAGAATCGTGAAAACTAGCGGTCAGGACGGGGATATCGTCAGCGTGTCTTTCGAACGCGCCCATTACGTGCCGCTGGCCAGAAAGAGTTTCGACATCGTTCACATGTATTTAAGGACGCACATGGGCAAGTTTTTCACATTTCAACGTGGAAAGGTGATAGTGAAACTACACTTTAGACTGCGACATGCATTATAAACCGTACCGGAGCTGTGCCCACAGCATCAACGATTATTATCTCGCTCAGGCTGGAAACGGACTCGGATATTATCAGGGTAGCGCTCTGCAAAGAGGTTATGGCCTCGGATCTATATTCAGCTCTCTCTTCAGATCGGCCGTGCCCCTGTTGAAACGCGGTGCCAAGGCAGTCGGTTCTCAACTGTTGCGCTCTGGTGTGGATTTCGCCAACGACATCGTTCAAGGAAAAGACGCAAAGATCGCAGCTCGCGATCGTGCCAAGGAAGCCGGAAGGTCTCTCACGGATAAGGGGGCCAATAAAATCAAATCCATGCTCGGAGGAAAGAATAAAAGGAAGAGACTCGTCAAGAAAACCGTCAGTAAGAAGAGAGCTAGAAAGCTGTCGACATCCGATATATTCAGCGATGGCTTTAATCCACGAAAATTCTCATGAATGTTTGAAAAGCGAAGCCGATCTGTTCACGGTGCCACCCACGGAAACCTCTATAGAATCAGCCGAATGGGTCCAGTACCATCCGATATCTCAAGTGCGCGATTCGGGGGCCCCCATCGAATTTCACGTGGCCGGAAGTGCGGAAGAATACGTAGACCTTTCCGCCACTCAGCTGTATGTCAGAGTAAAGGTGACAAAACCAGAAACCGCCGAAGCGGTCTCGACGGCGAATAATTTCTTGCATACCCTTTTCTCTCAGATTGACGTCACGTTGAATGGAAGAACGCTCACAAACTCATCACACACTTATCCGTATCGAGCTTACCTGGAAACGCTGCTTAACTACGGATCGGATGCAAAGAAAGGACCCCTGACAGCCGAGGGCTACTACAAGGACACTGCAGGTCACATGTCTGACCTAACCAAGAACGAGGGGGCCAAGAAAAGAGCTAAACTCTTGGAAAACTCTTTCGAAATGATGGGCGTACCTCACGTCGACATATTCTATCAACCGAAGCTGATGCTCTCTCTGGTGGACTTGAAGATGAGACTGGTTCGCTCGAAACCCGAGTTCTTTCTGATCACAGCTGCTGAGGGTTGCGACGTGGTGATCGAGCAAGCGAGTATTTTTATGCGTAAAGTAAGAATGAACCCGGCTGTGGCTGTAGCGCATGCCATGGCGCTCGAGAAAACAACAGCCAAATATTGCATTAACCGCGTGATATGCAAGGTTTATTCGATATCCATGGGGAGTATGAGTTTCGTTCAAGATAACGTATTTCTCGGGGTCATGCCCAAGAGATTGGTGATTGGTATGGTGGACACGGAAGCATTCAACGGAACGTTCAATTTGAACCCCTTCGACTTCAAGCACAACAACGTCAACTTTGTCTGTGTTTCTATCGATGGAAGACCAGTACCCCATACACCACTTCAACCCGACTTTAGGAACAAGCACGTCATCAGAGCCTACAACACGCTCTTCGTAGGCACCGGTAGACCCGGTGAAGATAAGGGATGCGACGTGAGCAGAGTAGAATACGAAACCGGCGGTTACTGCCTCTTCGCCTTCAACCTGATACCCGACATGAGCGACTGCGGACACGTGCACCTACAAAAGCAGGGCAATCTGCGAGTGGAACTCAAGTTCTCCTCAGCCTTGATCAAGACCGTGTCGGTTATCATATTCGCCGAATTCGAATCGCTGGTGGAAATAACAAAGTCCAGAAGCGTCTTGTGTGACTTTACGGGATGAACACTAAACAGATAGAGCGAGCCCTCTCGACACACCCCCACACCCGAAAGGCTTTCCTAGGTGTTTTTGCGAGCGATAACTTACCCGAAAACGTGATCAAGTATCCCGCTGCACTGGTTGTGAATACAGACAGAGAGAACGAACCCGGAACGCATTGGTTGGCTATTTACATCGAAAACGAAGCGAGAGCTGATTTCTTTGACTCTTACGGGAACCCACCCACTTACTTCAAGAAGGGGGACATAAACAGATTTCTACGCCGCTACTCACGCGTCGACTACAATGACGTCATGCTGCAATCAGATAAGACAACCGTGTGCGGACACTACGTGATTTTTTTTATCTATTCTCGATGTATCGGCGAAAGTATGAATAACATTGTATCGCGTTTTAATATGCAAAACGATATGCGCGTTGCAAGCTTTGTAAAGAAAAATTTTTCTGTTAAATAAAAGAGAAAAAAAATTCATTCATTTGTCATTTACTATGGAACCTTTCAAGCTGACACATCCGAGCACCGTGCTCATTGCCGGACCCACCGGTTCGGGAAAAACATATTTTCTCAGAGAACTATTAAAACACAGAAACGAAATGTTTCGAGAGCCTCGTCCGAAACGAGTTATATGGTTTTACGGCGAATATCAGACTTTGTTCGAAGACATGGAGGACCACGTGGAATTTCGAGAGGGAAGCAATTTCGAAAGCGTGGAAGAAGACAGCTTGGTGATTTTAGATGACCTCATGAACGAGCTATCGGGCGAGAAAAAATTAGCAAACCTTTTCACAAAGTACAGTCACCACAGAAAATTGACCGTGATTTTCATAGTGCAGAACGTGTTTCACCAGGGGCGGGAAATGAGAAACGTTTCTCTGAACGCGCAATATATGTTTCTATTCAAAAATAGAAGAGATGTCAGTCAGGTGACCCACCTGGGACGTCAGCTGTTTCCCAATAAAATCAAATTTTTCAACGAGGTGTTCGAGGATAGCACGAAAAAACCGTATTCGTATTTAATGGTTGATTTACGACCCGAGACGGAGGAGGAAATGCGCCTGCGCACTAACGTGTTACCGGGGCAGACGCAATATATCTATAAACCCAGGAAATGAAACTTTCCATTTTCGAACATGACGGCTGTGATAGAGGTCGAGGGTTTCCAGCTGTCGGATAGAACATTCATAATCAAGGAGTTGGCATGGTGTTTCATGCATTCGAGAGAAAATTTTCACTATGTATATAAACCGCCCAAAAAGTTTTCGGAATTATCTCCTAGAGATAGACACCAGTGCCTCTACGTCACCAACAACATACACGAAATATCGTGGTCGGCTGGTGATGTACCTTTTGAAATGCTGGAGCGGCATTTGCAGCGATTATCAAAAGTCGTATTGTATACTAAGGGCCACGACAAGTGTCGGATGCTACTGCAGCAGTACGGGTTAAAAGTTTATAATCTAGATGCGATTCTCTGCCCCAACATTGTGGACTTGCCAGAAGTGAGCGCGAACTGTTTTCTCCACGAAAACATGATAAAGCACTGCGCGCTGAAGAAGGCTATAGCATATAGCACATGGTTGGAATAAAAACATCGTTATTTTAAAGTATGGCATTGGAGAAGCAACAAGTACTCCGTCTACTCTCTGCCTGTCCGAGGAATAAACGCAAAGACTTGTTGAAGAAATTACCGAAATCGGCGTTAAAGACGGTCTGCGAGTGCTCGCTCAATATTTTGAAGGGTGTCATTCCGTTATCCCCGAAACAGAAAAATAAACTGAAAAGACATAAAAATACACTTCGCAAACTTGCCTGCAAAAAGACGCCGCTGTACGAGAAAAAGCGCGTGCTCATTCAGAAAGGAGGTTTCTTGTTCCAGTTAATCCCTGCCGCTATACAAACCCTCGCAACTTTGTTCATGAAATAATGGAATACGCTCGAAAATACGCTTTGATCCCAGAAAATTTGTTATCGCGTCACGTCACCACAAAAGAGCAGCTTTCTGAGTTGGACAACGAGATGTTGAAAATACTTCGAAGCAAGGAGCCCGAAGCTATAAAAATTAAACTCTATCAGAATCTGCTGAACAAGAGAATCAACGTAGCCGAGAATAATCCACCGGCAATTCAAGAAGAGAAGAAAGTTGACGAATCACCGATAGCTCTGATTTCTGTCCCGAAATCGCAAAGGGGACACTCGGAAAAAATTATCACACATATAAATAAGCATCCGAACATATTAAAGATTAATTCTAACGGCTCGATCGTTTATAAGAGCAGGCTCGTCAAAGGAAGCGACATTCGTGAGTTGATATCAAGTGTGCTCGGTCGGAGAAAATCACCCGTGGTGGGTCAAGAGATTTTCCTGAAAGCGCTAGAAGAAACCGGAGCTCCGAGAGATTATATAAAAAATCCATTCTTGAAACATAATTGGTTAGAGCTTTGAAAAATGGCTACAGAAGAAAACAAGGCTGATGTTCCGTCATTCGATCTACCTAGCTGCTGGTCCTTGGAGAGCCAAGTGATAAGACACAAGAGAATTTATACGATAATCATACTCCTGCTGTTTGTATTATTCACATCAATTGCTACGTTCACATATAAAACCCAAATGAACTATGAAAGATGTAATTCCTCTCTTCCGCTGGGAGGAAATATTTTTCTCACGTATTGTAATAAAACCTACGATATACGCTATTTTAGCGGAAATGCGCCCACTACGAAAGCCGTTAATCTCACCAGTGCGCAAATGTATAAATTGATTCACGAGTCTGCTGATGTACAATTGAATAAAAAAATTTCTATTTGAATTCTTGTGTCGTTTTGAAATTGTTTCGCGACATGAAATTCCCAGATGTTTCGCAGCTCTACCATTAAATAAAGTTTAAATACCTTACATGAAATAAATTTAACTTGAAATAAATTTACGCCTGAGAAATTGTTTCGCGACATGAAATACAACTGAATAATTTTTTTTTCGATGAATGAAAATTTAACTCGCGACATAAATAAATTTGATTTGAAATTAAATTTAACTCGGAATAAAATTTAACTTGTAATGAAATTCCCAGATGTTTCGCAGCTCTACCATTAAATAAAGTTTAAATACCTTACATGAAATAAATTTAACTTGAAATAAATTTACGCCTGAGAAATTGTTTCGCGACATGAAATACAACTGAATAATTTTTTTTTCGATGAATGAAAATTTAACTCGCGACATAAATAAATTTGATTTGAAATTAAATTTAACTCGAAATAAAATTTAACTTGTAATGAAATTCCCAGATGTTTCGCAGCTCTACCATTAAATAAATGAGTTTAAATACCTTACATGAAATAAATTCAACTCGAAATAAAATTTACTCCTGAAAATTAATTTGGAATAAAATTTAACGCGCGATAATTTAAAAAAACAACTAACCTCTTTCTTCTTCTTCTCTGACGGAGCATATCCACTTGGTCCAGCTTCTACTGGCGCAGGACGCTTCAGGCATTGCTGGATGAAATTCTCCTCATCCTCAATCATTAATTTTATATCGCGATCACTAACTAAATCCTCGTTGAGACATTCATTGACGAAATTATCGTCATTTTCCAACAATCTAACTAATTCTTCTTTACTTATACCGAAATCGATAAAACTAGCCATTGCGCGAACGTACGAAGCGAAAGCTAAAAAACTTGATGCTGTCTGGACAAAACTCAAAAACGAAGTGAGAGGATCTGCAAAGAAGATGATACTTTTAATGAGATAAAGGGTTAGGAAGCGATAACGAGTCTCGTGTGCTATGCGTCATTACTCGGGCAGACAGTACTCATATAGTTATCAGTGTCGCGTGCAGAATAATCGAAGCAACGCGAGTGATG
Organism: Pholcus phalangioides; assembly: GCF_987345545.1. NCBI lineage: Eukaryota > Metazoa > Arthropoda > Arachnida > Araneae > Pholcidae > Pholcus > Pholcus phalangioides. The sequence continues at coordinate 39,422,894 of NW_028301600.1, read as the reverse complement.
CATACTCACGTCAATATCATTATCAGTGATTTATGTAACATTGGATAGTGTATCGTTAGATATTGGTACTGTATCAGTGATGCATGCTCACATGAATATATTGTATCAGTGATTCACGTGAATGAGATAGTGATGCTACTCACATCATTATCAGTGATTCATGTAACATTGGATAGTGTATCATTAGATATTGGTACTGTATCAGTGATGCATGCTCACATGAATATATTGTATTAGTGATTCACGTGAATGAGATAGTGATGCTACTGGGTGCACTTTGAGATTCACAGTATATTCCTATACTTATGCTTATCAACTGCAACTGCAGTATATAAACTGCGGGACAGACACAATTCCTTAACTTAGTTCTCTCGCTCGCTTGGATACACTTCTCTCTCCGCAACTTGGTAAGATTTTTTTTTTCTATGGCTTCTTGCGTGTTAGATTTTGAGGGATTCTTGCTTAAAAGTGGGATATATGTTGTTAAGGAAATGGCTTGCTTTGATTTAAGCACAGGGAGAGTATATCACTCTCTCTACAAGCCGCCATTCTCTAGCAAGGAGCTATCCGAAGAAGATTTCCCACAAATGCTCTGGGTTAGCAGAAATCTTCTTAATATTAGATGGGGGGAAGGGCTTTTCGATTATAATTTAATGAAAATTCATCTCATCACTGTTAATAACAGATATAGTTGCATTTATGTGAACTGCAGGCAAAAAAAAAAATTTCTAGAGCAACGATTCAACCTGGAGACAGTGAAAGTCTTAAACTTCCCAAAATCCTTGACTTCTTGCGGGTTTCACCCTCTGCAAAAAGGGCATTGCGCAAGAAGCAAGGTCGTAGCATGCGCTGAATGGTTAGATGCATAAAAATTTAATTTTGTAAAATAATAATAATAATAAAAATTTAAAAAACTTAAAAAAAAAAAAAAAACTTCTGTTAAAATATATATTTCGCAATTTTTTTTTTTTTCATCTTGAGAGTTGCGGAGAGAGACTGTATGCGTTGTTTTCATTTAGACAGATGGAAAGCCTCCGCTATGAATACGCTCGGAACGTACTGGATACTTCCGTTGCGATACTACACCAGCTCGAATCTGAAATCGTGTACCGTCCAGCAGAGGAATGCGTCTTCAAGTTTGGCGACAAGACTTATCCGATGCCCAGACAGCATGCTGGGTATGGTGACGCTGGCCTACACTACACCTTTTCCGGAATGACCCTCCAGGCCCAACCGTGGACACCTCTCCTCTTGGATTTGAAAGCCGTGGTCGAGAGCATCTCAGGCCATGACTACAACTTTGTTGTCGTCAACCGATACTCTGATGGAACCAAGAGCATCTCCCCGCATTCCGATGACGAATCACAGCTCGTCAAAGATTACCCCATCGCTTGCCTCTCCCTGGGCGCTGAAAGAAAGCTCGTGTTCTCTCGACGGGGGCACCAATCCGTGGACCGAATCCTGGAACACAACAGCCTGCTGACGATGCTACCTCCAACCAACCAGCTGTGGCGTCACGCGATACCTAAAGACCCAAAAGTAAAAGACGTCCGACTCAGCCTGACGTTCCGGAAAATGGTTTCGAGTAACAAGCGCCCATCACCGAACACTCAACCACCATCGGCTAAGAGATCTCGCAGCAGTGGATTCAATAAGGAAGCGCCGCCTCCCAACATCTTTCACGTGAAGGAGAACTTTTTCGTCAGCGTCGTGATCTTCAGTGGTGAAGTGCGCGTACATATTCGAGAATTTTTCGAACGCGATGGACTCATGCACCCAGCTAAAAATGGAGTGACTCTTTCGCCGTACGTGTGGGAATGTTTGAGAACCGAATTCTCTCGTCGTACTATGCTGCAACGCGTTGATAGAACTTTCCTAGTGTCGGAGAACCTGATCGTGGACTACAGCGGTGATGATGTGCTAATTCAAACTCTACATCGCGGGGACAACAAAATTTTCAAGTGCTCCGAAAACCCCCTCAAAATGACTTTCCAGGCAATCGAGGCACTCTTCTGGAGCGAGGATGATAAACCACTTCATACCGTGATCAGTGAGCTCGTGCAGAAAACGCTCTGCTTGGACTATCTGAAAGTGTGTGTGCGCGAAAACCAAACTAAAGGAACGAGTTCTATGGATATCACCGACATTTTGGCTAAATTGGTGAGTGAAAAACTTTTTGCTAGCATCGAAAAAATTGTTGACTGCCATGGGTGTTCCATGGGATATGCTAATCAGTTGGGTCATGAATGTCTGCAGTTGAATGATAATTTAATGTTTTATAAATATTTTGATCATGCTTTAACCCTGATTGACTTTCGCGAAGTCGCTAAAACTCTGGCGGAAAATTACGATGTAGCGGAAAAATGTTTTAATGCGATTGATTTTGATGTTTTGAAATCTAAGATAGAAGAAATTTATTTGAAATAAATGAAAATCATATAAAATGACTTTGTATTTTATTGCTCCTTTGGTTTATTTTTACTTTTCAGCTTGGACATACAAAAGTTTATTTGTGACTTGAAAAAAATTTTATTTTAAAATTAATGAAACGATTCATCTTTGTTTAGTTTAGAAAATAAAGTTTAATTTAGGAATGAAAAAATCATCAGAAAATAAAGTTTAATGTAGGAAAGATCCCCAAGTTAGAAAAAAAAAAAAAAGTCTGAAATTAAACGATAATTTGGGAAAGATCCTTCTCTTTGGTGATATCTTCGAAGTGACGTTATGGGAAAATCTTGGGATAGAAAAAAATTAAGTTAGAAAATGCATCCCTCCAAAAAATAACAAAGTCAGAAAATAAAGTTTAATTTAGGAATGACCCCTCTTTGAAATAATCTCATCACTTGGGAAGTCAGAAAATAAACGATAATTTGGGAAAGAGTTGAAAGAACGGTAATGAACTTTAAATTTCCCAGGGTGTTGAGAAAAAAAAAAAAAACCAAGTCAGAAAATAAAGTTTAATTTAGGAGCAAATTTTTTCTAAGTCAGAAAATGAATTCAAAAGTTTAATTTAGGAATGAAAAAAAAAAATCATTAGAAAAATAACTAAGTCAGTAAAAAAACAATAATTTGTGGAAGAAAAGATTAATTTAGGAATGACCCCTCTTTGAAATAATCTCATCACTTGGGATGGAAAAATGCATACCTCCAAAAAAAAAACAAGTCAGGAAATAAAGTTTAATTTAGGAGCAAATTTTTTCTAAGTCAGAAAATGAATTCAAAAGTTTAATTTAGGAATGTTCCCTGAAAAAAATCATCACTTGGGAAATAAAGTTTAATTTAGGAATGACCCCCCTGAAAAACGATAATTTGGGAATGACGTCATAGGCAAGAACGATAATTTAGGAATGACGTCATAGGAAGCGCCATCTAGCGAGCCTCAACAAGTGCGAAGCACCCATTTGTTTGATGCGCAGCAAGTGGGGAGCCCTATTGTTTGATGCGCAGCAAGTGGGGAGCCCTATTGTTTGATGCGCAGCAAATGCGCAGTCCTATTGTGCACCAAAACCGCTAAAATCACCCTACTTTTCTAGATATAAGATGTATAGGAAAGAAGGATATGTTAAAAAAAATTGTATCTAATACATATACAGTCTCTTGGAAAATAAATGACACATCTAAGATCTATAAGTTCTTTGAATGCTTTTTCTAATGGGAAGTATGTTTCTATGTTTACCTGTTCAAGGGTGACGTAATTATAAGGACTTCACTTTGCACCCTGTATTTGTAAAAGCACATAGGAAAGAAAATATTACTGTCCATGATAATTATGGTTTCCGTTTTAGGATGGGTAGCTTCTCAATTTCTCATGGAGTGCATATCATATTCTATTTTTAACACATCGTGGTGAATGAAACGGAAATAACTCCAACGGAAAATATGTCATTACATGTAATTATTACTCTTGTATAAGCATCAAATACCATATCAACACATTTCTTTCAGGCGCACTGGCTTCTTTTTCGTTTTTTCGTTTTTTTGCTATATTCCTGAATTCCAAGTAGACCTAATGAAGGGTTTCCCCGCCTTTTTGATGTCGCAGAGCCCCCTGTAACGAAAGCCAATTTCACCGTGTTCCCCCCCCCCCTATAAAATCCAAAATGTATTTATTTATTTTTTATAATTTACATATCACAAAAATAGAAGCGATAAATACAAATTTTACAGCACTAAATGTGTTATTTATGCAGTGGAGTAAATGAAAATGATCCCGCGGACCCCTTACAAAGTACTCATGGACTCCCGGGGATCCGCTGGCCGCAGATTGAAAAACACATAGCACAAACACAAACACACTGGCCCTAGTGATTAAATATTGTATAAAGTATGTGCAAATGCTGACGCATTTCTCTTTTATATGTTAGAAATCATTATGCTCCAATCATTGTGTATCTTTAATTACTCAAATTATTAATTTTATTGTTAACATATTTTTTCTTTCTGTCCGTTATAGCATACATTCAGTTTTTGCCACCTGTGTGCAAGTCAGACTTGTAAATATGGTTTCTAACGTTGCTGTTGATGAATATAGCCTCTATCATTTTTATACTTTATAGGAAATCGTAGCAATAAATCGACAGTGGTGAAGAAAATTAATTCCATGGTCGGATCTGATGATGACAAGGATAAAATGGATGCATCAAACGATGGGACGGATCGGAAATCCCGTAAAAAGATGATCCAACTGAAAAAACTTCAGCCAGTAAGAATTACTATAAATGCTTTGCAATTTCATTTCCATAGTTTTCTATAATTCCCCTAAAGAAGGCAAATTGAAAAAAATGGTTGGTTATTTATAAAATCAACTATAAAAAAACGCAACGCAATTTTTTTTTAAACAGAACCCAGAAATTGACTTTTTAAAGCTAAGAGAAATGTACCTACAAAGACCTGAGAAAACGTTATTGTTTTAGCCACAACGAGGGGACCTGTCTTTATTACACTTGAACGAATGATAAAGGAAAAATGTGTGAAGTAAGAGGCATTGAACTGGAGAAGAAGAGCGGTCAATGTCGTGGTAAATCAAAGGAGTGGCACACGAATATGCCCCAGTTTTTTTTTATTATACATATGCATTGTTTGAATTAGATTATTATTTTTATACAGATTAGAATTTTATTACTAATAATTTCGAAGATTTCGATAGATATACTAGAAAGAGTGGTCCAGTTTCACAAATATATTCTTCATTGAAATTTAAATTTTATTAATTCAGCAGTGATCACATTATTATTGAAGAGTTTACTTTAGTACTTCTTCCGTAAATTTTTTTGAAAGATGAAAATGATGTTAACAGTGAATTTTTTTATAAACAAAGAATGCAGCACGGTACTAGTTATTGATTAATCCAATGTAAGATGAAAAAAATTTCAAATTATTCATATATACAGTATTAATTAATGGTAATAATCGGGATTACTGCGGGATGTTTTGGGGATAAAATTGTATTGAACATAGTACGTGATAGGGCCGTGATTACCAATCAATGTGTCACGGCAATTTAAGTGCCACTAAACTAGCAGGGGTGCTGCGAGATATTTGAAATTCTCATTGGTGTCGAGAATTTGAAATGTCAGGGAATTTTTTGATTATAACATGCTGATTCCTCAAATTACGTTTATATGATTTGCCTGTACGTTGACTGTTATTTTTATTTGCAATTTAGCCAGTTCGTGAAGGGCAAACACCTAGAAGGCTACGACAGCATATGCAGCACAAGAAAAAAGTAAAGCATTTCTTACAGAAAAGAATTCAAGAACAAATCGAGCAGAGAAGCCAAAAGCAAGAATCAAAAATATGATGTGTGAAAATTTCTGCAGATATAACTGATGTTTCTCTTTTTGTAATCGTGTTTTTTGTGATGTCAGGTTATACACAATATTGAACGCCTGTGTGAGATTTTTTCGCAAGAGGATGTTTGCTCAGCGTAACAATCGGTTAAACTCATCATCATAGTAATGATCAATCAGTTCCGGAGGTGACTATTTTATAAACAAACGGGAATGACCTTATGTTCACAAATAATTTCTGTTATAATGCTTTAAAGTGGAAAAAATTTATTATCTCTTGTAGATTTTACACATTCCAAATTTCCTCTCTTCGTTTAAATGTCTGATTAATTCATAAACCATTACATGAATCATTGCATGTTAGTGTGTGCACTTCGTGTTAGAGATCAAAACTACGAAGAACTATCTCTTGAATTCTCACCTACATTCGTTTAAAAACGGTATTGATGTAATGACAAAATTGTAAAGAAACCCAAGAAAATGTAGAATTTTTTTTTTTGTTCTTCATCACACGCATACTATACACGGTAATTATTTTCTCAAGCTTCATTTCTCAACATAACAAAAAAAGGGTTAATTTTATAAGTTAAAGTTTCAAGTACAAAAAAGTCCGAAATGAGTAAATATCATTGGACTATACTAGATAGAGTAAAGAGCCAGCTCTCTCTTTTTATTTAGTAGAATATTTTCAATTATGAATATGTAAAACGATGCAAGACAGTGGCGTCGGAGCCGGGGGTCATGGCCCCACAAGGGCGGGGCTGGCAGGACTCTAGCCCTGGGGCCGGGACAATTCTCATCATTTTTTGCTTTTTCATGCTATAAATTAACCATAGAAGGGCCCGTGAAAAGTCTGATCCGGGGTCCGCAAAAGATCCCAGTCTAGAGGCCCTGCTCTAGGATGTGGGGAGGGGCCATGTTGCCGGGGGTGCTCGAGAATCCACGGAAGTTTGTAGAACGGGTCCGAGCACCCACAGAATTGATTCAGAAATTGAAATTATCTACATGGAAGACGAGCACCCACGGGTATAAAACACTTCCGACGCCCCGATGCAAGATATCATGATTTTTTGCAAGAATTTAATCAAAATCTATACGATCCATATCGTAACTGGTTTTTTTTCCATATCATATCAGAGCATTTATAATTTCATACTCAGGATTTAAAAAAAAAATACGGTACTTATACATGGATCTTATCTTTCAACAGTTTAGTTGAAAATATATTGAGTTGATCAGCTCGAGAGACTTACAATACTCAGCTCATATGCCTACCTATACTATATAAGAAGGAATTAAAATTAAATATTTAAAGTTATAGAACAGTGCATATGTTATCTCTACGAAATCATGCAACCATAATATAATCTGTGATCCTTTTACATTTCAAAACATATCTTCATTCACATATCTTCTTTATGATATGTACTACCCGCGTGCATGACGTACCTAATAATGCAAAGCAAGTCGATTGCTAATGTGATGTTATTCCATATTGATATTAAATGTCTGAATGTTTAATGTCGTTTATGGTATTCTACCTTTTTAGAATAACTGAGTATTCAAAAGAACATACTGTAGCATCTGCTTCTGGTGGAACAATAAAAAATTTCGTTGTATAAAAACGTCATCGATTTATATTGATTTTAGATTTCGTTTACTGTAGTTTCAGTGAGAATTTCGTCATGAAGTTTTGAAGCGATAATTAAAGTGCTTTTACATCAGAAAAAAAAATTGGCATACACTTTTTCAGCTCAATTTTAAGTCGTTTTTTAACTATCATTTTTTTTTTCATTTTTGACTAAACAGAAATATCGTAAATAAAATATCTTATTTTAGAAATTCTTATCCAATTTCGAGAAAAGATAACGGTACAACAACCTCTAGAGTCTTATGACTGCATAATAAAGTCTATAAGGGACTTAAATATTGTATTGTGAATCTTCAATCTGTTAATATGCATATGACCGCAAGCTCTGATCATTTTGCGTGCATTATCGCTTCATATACATATTCACCAATACGTTTCTACGACATCAACTCCCGCGTAGTTAACCATGTGCGACTGTTGACCTCATAACACCATTCTTAGTTTGTCCAAAACACTTCAATCCTTCCGTTTAACTTTCTATATTTTACTTTTAAAGAAATTTTATAATCATAGGCTCTTACTGAGAAATAGAGCAAAAGAAATTGTGTGTGCAGATGTTTCTTAACCTGAGGGATATTCTTTTTATTACTCCCGCATTATGGCAAAACTTCAAACACGAACGTATGAATATGCGTTGATCATACGTATTATGTTTCCGATATCATTGTTGTCTAAAATTCTCCATTTTTTTTCTCAATCCTGTGAAAGAAAAAAATAATTATTTTTGCGTAATAAAATGAGCTGAATTATATTTTTCAGTTAAATATTTTCATATAATGAAAACTGAAGTTTTCATTCTCTATCATATATTAATGGATTATTTCATATAGTTTCCTTTTTTAAAAAATATAAATAAAATAAAATGTGTGTAGTCTAAAAAAAACAAAATAAGATGCCATGCCTTCTACCCATTTTCTTCGAGAAATAATAAAATGCACCAAAAATTAAACAAATTGTGAAAAACAATTTTCCCATAATTAGGAATCAATTTTTTTTTAAATTTCTTGTCTGTGACGAATGCATTTAGTTATGTTCACGCAATCTTAAGAAAAACTAAACTAAATTTTTGAAGCACTTTTTAATAAAAAATGTCCTGCCCAATGCAGAATTTAACTCCTGAGTAATTGCTACTAGTATAAGAATTAAAAGAAACAAACGTATGATTTTAATAGAAACAGAACAGTTTCCATGAACCAATTGCCCAAACAGCTGCTATTCTCAGAGCACATGACCTATTAATTTCTGAGCACACGTTGTCTTTGCTAACCACATTCCTTTAAATATCCCAACTAAAAAAAACAAAAAAACAAGGCAAGCATGCCATCAAAAATAAACACAAGGAAAACAACGTTGATCCAGTTTTTATCAGTCCGTTTGCCTACATAGTTGCTCCTCTAATAACATTGCTACCAGAAGAAAGTTTATTATATACATTGTTTTTCCGTATTCGGTCAGTGTTGAGCATTTTATTTTGTCGACGTTTGGATCTCTGTTTCAAAGTATATTGTCGAATTTTTATTTCATTTTCAAATTTTTATTATGGTAATGAAAATCATACCCATATATTTTCAATTTTCTTTCCCGATAGTTAATTCATTACGTCGTATTAAATTCGTTTTTATATACTATAATCGGGTGGTTTTACCGCCGATTTAAAATTTCTGTACAGCAACATCCATGCCCAATTGAAATATATACATATCCCTAGAGTAGTGGTTCTCAAACTTCAGTCACTCGCGGCTCGCTTGCTTCGTGGATCATCTGCGGCTCCCCAAGCAAGTTTAATAGATACAATCAACGCTCGTTATAACGCCCCACGTTATAGCAACCTTTCCATTACAACGACCGGTAGGATAAGTGATAAATGTTTTCACAGAATAGGGGTCATTCAAGTATTACTTCAGCGAGGGGGGAGGGGGTTTAGGATTTGCTGACTTTTGATGACAAGGGGGGGAGAGGGGGGTTTGAAGATTGCTTACGTCATCAACCACGCCTTTTTGAAGGTATGAAATATTCTAAGCTGCTGACGAAATTTTGCTGACGGGGGGGGGGGTCAGTGTTTTGCTGACAGGGGGTGGGAGGGGGGTCAAAAATGGCTGAAAATCTGCTTACGTAATACTTGAATGGCCCCATAACTATCATATATGGTTAACTTTCGGTATAAGACCCTCCCGATATAACGTCAGTTTTCGTCGGGACGAAGGGGTCGTTATATCGAGTGTCGACTGTATTATGCATTCATAAAACAGTTGCTAACCTCTTTAAAGCCTAAATAGGCACACACATCAATATTTCCAGCTCATCGCGACACCTTTGACAAAGTTTTTCGACGCCCCTAGGAACTATACTGTAAATGTGTAAATATGAATTTTTAAAACAAATGTGGCAAACAAAGATTGTTTCACCATTTTTTCCCCCATGAGTGCTAAGATCGTTTTAGGTGCACGAATGATATCCGTAGATACCATATTAATATGTAAATAATGACAAATGCCTTCGAATCGATTACGGCAGTGGTTCTTACCTTTTTTCCATCAACGCACCCCCAGTGCAATACAACTTGCCTTCACGCACCTACCTTTTGGATATCTAATTTTCTATTCGTTATTTTTTTCCTAATCAGTTATATTAATTCTCTTAATTAATCTATTAATAAAATTTTACAAACCCTTTGCTTATTATTTAATTCCCCTTTTCGGCTACTGTTGATATTTAATTTTGACTTCTTTTTTTTCTTTTAAATAAATTCAAAACAAAACTATAAAAAAAAGACTAACATTTTTCAAAATTTGTGCAAAAGGTTCAATGAATTGTTTTTCCCTTATTGATTCCAGCTAATACAACAATATACAGGATGTACTGGAAGTCTTAACTCGGCCTTTATATTATCTCATTAAGCGTTCGTCGTAGAGAAATGGATCCAATTTAAAATGTACTCAAAATGTGTTTAAGAATCATCGTTTACCAGTTTTGAGAGTGGAAAGTACAGTGCGTCACAAAATAAAAAGGCTACATTTTCATATGAAAACTTCGTCCTAAAGATCCCAATTAGAAAGTTGTTGCCCTGTCTTTTCTGAATCCAACAAAAACAATTCTCGTTTCTAAGTGCAATATTCACTGATATATTTGAATTGAAAAATCGGATGAAAGTTGGGAAAGAACAGCATAAACTAACGGACAATTCTTCTATCCCAACTTTCTTCTAAATTTTGAATTCAAATATCTCAGCAAACATTGCACTTAGAAACGTGGCCCTTTTTGGCCTCGGGAGAGACAGAGCAACAACTTTCTGATTTGGTTTTTTAGGACAGGACAGGGCGTCCATATAAAAATTCAGATTTTTTTTATTTTGTGGCACACTTTATTTTCACTCCCAAAATTGGTGCAGGGTGATTTTTGAACACATTTTGAGAATTTTTAAAATTAAAACCATTCCTGTACGACGAGCGGTTGATGAGATAATGCTATACGTTTGTTTAGCACGTGCATTAAATTTTCTGACGTTTTTCGTGAATGATGCCTACGACTGTATCAAATTTAAGCACAGCTTGCTAATATCATCAGATACAAATGTAAACAAACAGTATTTTTTATTGTTAATGGTGTTTTCTCGATCCAAATGGAAAACGAGTACGAACGCTAATTGAAAAAAAAACTTTTGCAACGCGAATTTCACGTGATATATTTGCACAAACGAAAATTAAAAGATAAGGTGTCAAAATGTCTGTATAATTCACGTTTTTTTTTTTTTTAACAATTGAAAATTGATCATCATTTCAATTATTCTGCATAATCAGTCAACATGCTGTAACTTTTTTTTCCATCTCGCACTCCCCCCCCCCCCCCCAACCAAAAAAATGCTCTCCCACACTCTCAGGGATACGAGTACCCTCGGTTAAGAACCACTGGATTATAGTAATGCCAAAATTCTGTGGATGTGAGTCACCTTTTGATTGCCCGATCCTCTTGAGCACTCCATGGCGTTTGAGTAACTGCCGCCACAAGCTACATTCATTCATTCAAACCGAGCATGACTCCGGTCCATCGCAATAGGAGAGAGGGGGGGGGGGGCTACTACCGATACTACTACACTCATACTACCGATTGAGTTGTGCCAGAAGTATGTGCATATATAAGTATCTAGCAGTTTCTGAGTGCATATCTAGTGTCGTGTTTTTGAATTTTCAGTGTTGCCATCTGTGAGTGAAATGCAATGATTCAATATTTTCACCGCTGTAAACCTGTTGCTCTCTATGGCGAGACTTTGTAACGGGGAGATCGGCTCGAAATTGGGAACCACAGAAAACCAATTTCAGCCGACCGCCACTGTGGTGTCAGCAGGGCCGTCTTAAGGGCATCATGTGATTCATCATGCGTCCTAGGCCAAGTGATTTTTCTGAGGCCTTTACCTGGAAAATTCTCGAAAAACCCAACTACTCGTTTTTCTGAGGCCCCCGGACCGTGCCCGGGTGGGCCCATGCGTTAAGACGGCCCTGGATGTCAGTAGGGTTCGAACCCGGGACCTCGCGATGAGAGTCCGTCCCTATGACCACCTGACCATCACAGCGGCACCCCACAAGCCACAAGCTACAACATAGCAAGATCATTCACGGAATAACTGGATCATTCCGACGAAAATAATGACTGAAAAGTCTGTTCAACCCGTTTTCGCTTTTGGCGAATGAAGCAGAATCACACAGTTGCTCGAACCGTCGTTGAATAGGTCGAAAAATGCTCTTTGTACATCGCTCGAAACAGAAAATTTAGTTGACATCGCATAGGAACGAGCACAACAGGCTTTTCTAATGTGCGACGACACGCCTTTTTCATATACTTAAAGTGAATTAACCACTTTCCTTACAACAACGTGACAACTTTTCATGACTTCGTGAAGAATTGCATATGAGCACTTTCGTAAATAAACGTTCCTAGACCATGCTCTACCCCCCCCCCCTTCCTTCCACATACTGCCACAGAGTTCCTAGGCTAGTATCTTTGGCGGAGCCCTGATCACATTTTTCACATGCTCCTGTGAATTTTTAGTAGAATTTGTATTTGAAATAGTCTGAAAAAAGAGACAAGAATCATCCCGGGCCCCCGGGGTAGAGCCCTGTGTCATCCCAACCCTTATAGGGGCCATGTTCTGGACCGGAGATTTCCTACGTGAAAGCTCGCTCATGAATAAACGTGACGGTTATGAGGGTGGGTCCCTACGGAACCCAAATTTTTTTGAGTATACAGTCAAATATCGATAAGTCGAATGTACAGCGGCCGACAAAAAAACTTTGAGTTATCGTTAGTTCGACTTATCGGAAATTCCGATTTCAGAGTGAGAAAAAGGAAGATTTATTATAAAATAACAGCACTATTTTACGAATATCGTATTAGTAAAATATGTCAAATTACTGGAGATGTAAAAATTCGAAAAGATAAGTGATTCTAATTTAATCACGTTTAATTATTGAATGAAAATACTGTAATATTTAGAAATAAACACAAATATTTAGAAATAAACACAAATATTTAGAAATAAACACAAATATTTAGAAATAAACTAGGGGTAAATACTGTGTTATGGAAACGGACCCCCATACACACATGATACTCGTATAAATGAAACGAATTTTATAACTAAAATGTATACAAGATTATTCTGTCAAAAATGCAGTGATTTTATATATATATATATACTGTCTCTCTCTTTTATGTCCTTTTGTGAGAAAGTCATCCAGTTTTTGCAAGCAAATAAATAAATCTGCTAAATTCTATCGGAAAATGCTAAATTCTATTACTAAATGCTAGTTTTTAAATTTCTCTCATTCTCGGAAACTTCGACTTGAAGGAAAAACTTCGGATTGAGGGAAAATTCACTAAAATACGGAAAAAGTTCTGGGGGTGAGTGAAAACTTCGACTTGAACAGATATTCGAGTTATCGGAACTCGACTTATCATGGATTGACTGTATCTTATATAATGCGAATAAATTTTCTAATATATCTTCTAAATTTTTAATATACAGTATATTATCTTCTTCTGCGGTTCAAAAATTCTCCCTCCTAGCGGATAAAAAATATCTAAAAAAATCGTTTTCAGACTTATAATTTTCATATAGAACGGAAAACATTCGCGGATCTAGGGTAATATGTTAGGATAATATAAGCTATAGCTGGTGTTGGTTAGGAGGGGGCGACTTAAATTACGGGGCGACAGAATAAGTATTTTCAACTTATTGTATAGGTTCGTTGTATCGTCCGTGTTTCACGGGATAGACAAAATTTTCTGATGTTATTCTTGGGCTCCTGGGAGGGACGATCACCTCCATCGCCCCCACCCTCCCCCTGGATCCGCGCCTGACGGAAAATAACATTTATGACATTTTATCAGTTGTGTCGAACAGAGTTAGAACCAGCTTCTGGTTTAAAAATCGTGTGCAGTATGCCGTCGTGCTGTGCGACCTGTCTGACTGTGAGAAGGGACAATACCCCATATTAGACTCATTTTCGGTTCCATCTCGCAACGTGGATTTTGGACATTCCTGCAATGATGAGCTTTACTGACAATTATGCGTGCTTACTATGACTTTTGTATGGTACATCTCTTTCTCTGTTATAACTGTGTATTCGTACCAAATTTCTTTAAAATCTGTCCACTAGTTTTTCAGAAATTCGACATAATGTGCTAATTCTCTTAATTTTACACACAAATACAAATACAACGCTACAACAGGCAAAATGCCCAACGAGGTGGCTGATAATAAGATGCCCATAAAAATATGGATGCCATATATTTCAAAAAAAAAAACATCAACCCAATCAAAAATGCAATTAACACAAATTATAAACAACATATACACATGATAAAATATTATACAATGCCCATAAAGAATACCTATGGTTGTCTTATTCTGAGAATGGATAGGGGCGCGGTAGCCCGGTCGATAAGATACTCGCCTAAAGTACCAAAGGATGTTTAGAGGTGTCGCGAGTTCGATACCCGGTTCGTCCTTATCAGAAAACTTTCCTGACACAGGGGTACAACAAAAATACGGCGACTTGACCGCAGCAAAAAATTGCTACCGCAGGGAGTCCCCCATCGAGGGGTTAGCGCATCAACCTCTCGACGAGTATACAAAACAAGCCTGCCGTTCGGAATCGGCAATAAATTGTAGGTCCCGGTCTAATTAGCCCTCGTGTGCAGAAAATGACCGTGGTGCGACAAAAATGATCAATGAGAATGGATAGCTTCTCGATTTACCCCAACATGTTTATCGTATTTCTTTTTAACGAGTGTATAACAGATAGTTTAGATTTTATTTGATAGAGGCAGGTCCCATATTTTTGTGCAATAAATATTTTCTACAATTTTGAATCAATCGCAGAATTTTTATCTTTTACGGACACTTTATACACTGTATAACAGGGACATTTTTTCAACTGTCCGGGTGGCAGATTTTAGGAGCAGAAAATTTTTGGAGGGACAATGTTCTCAAATTATTTGTTTCAGTTCAACTTTACTTGATCTATATTATAATATTTTATTAGGTACAACATGAGCAGTAAAAAACTAACAAAATTCACAAAAATTAAATAAAGTATTTGTTATTTAAATTTCATTGAATTTTTTTCAAAATTCAGTGATGACTTTTACTCCAAAAGATGATAGGAAAAGAAACACTTTATTACAAAATATCGCATTTTAAAGTTGTAGGGTGACAAAATTTAGTTTCCCCCCCCCCACCTCCCGCTGCCCTGAGAAAAACTTAAGTTCCTTCCCTGCAGTGGTGTTTGGCTGAAGTTGGTTTTCTTCAATTTCGAGGTGCGAATGCTAGCAGGGTCGCAACTAGATGCTTGGTCACCCCATTTTGACGCCCTCTTGTAATGTTGAAGAAGAAGAGGTTTCAGAAGGAAATTTGCGCCCCCCCCCTCGGGTCCAGCGCCCGGCGCATGAGACCCGCCTGCTCCTCCCTAGTTGCGGCCCTGAATGCTAGCCGGTCTCCCATTTGAAAAAGTCAAAAAGTCTCCCCGCAGAGAGCATGCAGACCGACCTACACTATGATACTTGTATCAGGACCGTAACTAGTGGGGGGCACCGAGCAGCAAAATTTAGGAGACGGCATATTTTAGGTGGGAACAAAAACGCGTTATAAAATTATCGAATTTTAAAGTGTTGGGGGGGGGGGCAAATATCGTAGTTACGGCTCTGATTGTCATTCATGGAAAATTTCCCATATGCTTTAAGTTTAAGTTTTAACATTAACCCTTTAAACCAGTGTTTCCCAAAGTAGGCAATATCACTCCCTGGGGGGGGGGGGATGGAATGGTCCAGGGGGCGATTGAAGCTGCGGGTATAGCATAGGATCCTATGAGTTCGCTTGAGTTGGGGGCAATGATAGAAAAAGTTTCTCTGAAAAAGGGACGATGGAACGAAAAGTTTGGGAAACTATGCTTTAAACGGTTTCATAAATTTCACTGATCCGCATTATAACTGGCACAGTGGAAATGACCAAATCCTAAAACGTCACATCTTTTCAAGAAGACTTTTTCCGATTTTGTGCGGAAGATAGTACACAACTCCGAGAATAATAATAAAGAAAATAAAAATAAAAAAAACACGGAGAAAAAAGAGAAACATTCCACCTTTTTCTATTATTTATACTGTACGCATATTCCTATACTACCCCAAAGAGAGGGGGGGGGAAGTTATATTTTGAATATCCCGTCTCCTCACTTCTATTATCAAAACGTGAACAGAAGCTGACTCCGCCCACTGCCAGTTGATCAACAGGTTAGGGGTAGAAAACATGCTCGAAGATGAAGCCAACAATAAAACTATCTGGGCTCGTCATTGCCGAAATTAGAGGGTTTTAAGGATGCGAGATATCTATCATAATTGATGAAATACAAAGCATCCAGTCAGGCGAAATATCTCGTGATTTCCGCTGAGAGGGATAAAAAATATAATAATTTGAAGGAGGAAATTTTTTGCTCTTTGCAATTTCTTTGTTGAATTATTTCCATGATTCAAATGCAGCATGGCTCTTAGGTTAAGATCTTTGATGCCCTTTTCCCTAGGAAAAACTTTTCTCGGGCCTCTCAGTAGTGAATTTATAGTGTGAAAAAAAATGGTAAGAATCGTTCAGAGCCCCAGTTTGAGCATTGTCAGCCTCACCCTTATACATGAAATGATCCGCAGTTCTTGACCGAAGAAAGTTGGGCGAGAAAGCTACTGGAAATTATTTGGTGATCCAAATGGTCTTTTTTTTTCCAAATGGAAATTTTTTAAGCAAAACCATTTCATCAAAATTCAAAATAAAGAACAGCTATATGAGCATCAGTGGAAAAAGAGTTTTTTAAAATCTCGTTTTGATAATGATGATCCCGACTTTAAAATCCCTCCAGGATCCGAGACGTTCGATTCGATGATACCCGAGGCAGTGGCGTAGGAAGGCGGGTGCAGGGGGTGCGGACCGCTCCGGGTACCAGCTCTGAGGGGTGACAAAAAATTGCCGGTTTTGTATTAATGCGACTTTTTTGTTACATAAAATAACATGTCAAATAATTTACATGGGCCTTTACAATCGCTAATTGCAGCAAATTGCGGGTGAAAGATGTGATGCTGTAATAATTTAGTATCATTGTGTGGTGCGTAGGGGAGGGAGTGTTCTGTCTCGTTTCTTTTGAAGTGTGTTGGTGCTCAAGTAAACAAACAGCCGGTTCTGGTGACCAATCATCTCATCCTTCCCACAAATATATCGTTCGCCCCAAGTCGTTCTATTCAACAAGATCATATTTTTAATTCGAACATCATAATAATATTCAAAAAATCGTCAACAAATAAGGCAAATACCAGGAAATACTGAAAAATTTCTTATACATTTCAACACGCTATGGGTGTCGTCTCCAGAGGATAAGAATATCTCGCTGACAGAGTTCCCCACTTCATTTATTTCCAAATCTTCAATCTCGGTTGCTCAGCGGAAAGAAAAACTATACGCCTGTCTAAGTCAAACGTCGTAGCAAGAATGAAGCGAAGCGCCTGCGTGTAAGTAAACTCGGTCAGCGTGATATTCTTATCCTCTGGAGACAACACCCATAGCCAGGGGCGGCTCAAGCGAGGGTGCAAGGGGTGCGACGCACTCGGTGGCAGGTTGTAAGGGGAGGCACCATAGCCTTTAGTTAAGATTTTTTAACTAAAACTTTCCCCAAAATTTAACACAGTAAAAATTCACATGACATCACGCTTTTGAGTCATACCTCGACAACGGAAACGTTGAGAAAATAGATAGGGCCAGTAATACCAGAAACAAGAATGTAAGCAATCAAAGCGGCTCGAAATAAAATCTGTACCCGTTGCGGGACCTATTTTTTGCACCTCCTGCCTATTGCCCCCACCCCATAGCACCTACATTGTGCGTCAGGGCCCTCAGGCTGGAATCTTTCGTTTAACCCAAGACAGATTTTCCATGGGGGCCCCTTCTACAGTTAATTAATAGTGTGAAAAAAAAGCAAAATTATAAGCCTGGAGTCCTGTCAGCCCAACCGTTGAAGGGTCATGCCCCTCCCTCGCGACTTATCAAAACAATTCCTACGCCCCTGCATCTCGGATTTTGCACACCTCCAAAGCAGACAAAAAATTTTCTGTGATTTTTTTCGCCCAATGAAACTTTTCTTACCTATTCATCTCGAATTTAGCACCCCTCTTGAACGGCACCCGTGGCTGCACGGGGCCAAACGCCGCCCCTGTATTCTTATCACAATGGGCAAGTGTGCATTTCGGTTCCGTCACCCATGGCCCCCACAAGGGCGGAACTAACAGAGCTCTAGCCTTGGGATCCGGGACAATTCTCATAATTTTTTAGCTTATTGACGCTATAAATTAATGTAGAAAGTCTTGTGAGAAGTCTGACTGAGAAGGCTGACAAAAGATCCCAGCTTGGGGGGGCCCTGCTCTAGGATGAAGAGGAAGGGGGAGTACCATGCTCTCGCCTAGAATTTGTTCCAGGATAGTCAAATGAAAGCAAAGGAACAATTCGGCCGGTCCTTGGAGTACCTTCTGGTACTCCACCCCATTGTAACACCCTTGTAAAAGTTTCTAAGTAAAAATAATCTCGTTATACATATCATCTTTACAGGATAAGTGATGATGGTTCACAAAAATAAGTGCTGTTTCAAGGATTAAGTTATCTGGCATTATGAAGATAATTCTAAAATTAAACAAAAACAAAAAAAATATACTTCACAAGCGGGACGTATGGTCAAGTACATTTTCACAGTAAACGATATGATGTGCGGCTTTCTTCTGGGGAAAAAAACAGGTTTATCTCGAAGTCCCTTTTCACTGAAGCCCTGTCAGCCAGGGTCGCCATTAGGGGCGGCATATGAGGCTTCACACCCGGGCGACAGGTAAGCTCGTGCCGCCCCTGCCTATAGCGTGTCGAAATGCATAAGAAATTTTTTAGTATTTCCTGGTATTTGCCTTTTATTTGTTGTCTTATTAAAAAATTACTGCCTCAATAAATTTCATTTTATATTTTGGTGGACATGGGGGTGACAAGTTAAAACTCCGCTGCTAAACAGACTTTGCTACGCCACTGACCCCAGGGTTCAATGCATAAGCGGAATTGAGACTTGGAAGTCTGGGGGGGGGGGTACGATGATGATGTCAATTCATATATATATATATACATTAGATCAGTCGACACCCCCTTTGACGCTGGGGGGGGGGTCAATGCCCTCCCACGCCCCCCGTATCTCCGCCATGGTTCCATGGAACACCAATTGGAAATTTATGAACTAGACCAGTGGTTCCCAAACTTATCCCACTCACAGTTGCATTGGCTTTGTCATTGATCATCCACAGCTTCCCAAAATAGTCTAGAAAATAATCCCTTCAAAGCACTCACAAAAAGACACATATAGGCGCGTATACACTAGCTCGCCGATCTCGCAACGCACGACCCCCTACGGCGGTTCTAATCAACACGTCCTGTTCTATAGATGGTGTTGTTCTAATCAGGATATTCTACCAATAGAATAGAGACGGCCCTGTTCTAATCCTCTCGTAGGCACTCAAATTTCCTTTGTGTTCCTTTCTTTCCTTTGTGTTCGTTGAAAAAAACGATTCCAGGGGGGTCCAGTGTGTGTGAAAATAGCTCAAAAATCGTTCACAACACTGTACAAATTACTGAACAACCAATTGCGAATGCTTTCATTGCATGAGCCGCTAATGTACCCGTGCCTGTTTTGTAATGTATCTACAGGCCAGTGTTTCTTAAAGTGGGCAATATCACCCCCTGACATGGGCGGAGATACGGGGGTGTGTAGGGGGGGCAATGCCCTCCCCCCAGAGTCAAACGTGGAGTCGACTGATCGAATGTATATATGTATAGATGAATTAACATCATCATCATCGTGCCCCCCCCAGCAATAATGACCTTGCCCCCCCCCCAGACTTCCAAGTCAATCTCCGCCTATGCCCCCTGGTGGGCGATAGAATGGTCCAGGGGCGATAAAAACTACGGGTATAACATAGGATCCTATGGGTTCGCTTGAGTTGGGGGGCGATGAAAGAAAAAAATGTCTGAAGAAGGGGGTGATAGAACAAAAAGTTTGGGAAACTATGCCATAGGCGTACGCAGAATTTTCTCGAGGGAGTTTTCAGATTTTATTTTCCTTCTGGGGGAGTTTAAGTTTTTTCCGGCAAAATAACACTATAATCTTGGCTCGGGGGGTTAAAACCCCAAAATCCCCCTTCGCGTACGCCAATGAATATATCAGTACACCACCTCCTCGCGGTGCCACTTTGAGATCCACTGAGCTAGACAAATACCTCCATGTTCCAGCTGGGATTGCGGCCGTTCTCTTACATAACAACTTTTTGATTTCTAATGTTTGGCAACACCGTGCTGTGTTTAGATGAAAGCTCGATGTTTATGCAATTGGAATCAGAAGTCCACAATCGTTGGTGACATTTGATGGTTTGGAGTATTGAATTTTAACAACGATGCATATATTATACTGACATAATTATTTTAATTTGCAGTCTAATTACTCGTTTCATCAAATATGTGAATGCATTTTAATTCAGTACAAAAAAATTTCCAAGCGAATACGTTACTGCATTTAACATGAAAATATTGGGATGAGTTGAACATGGCTTCTGCTAGTAGTCTTGAAATATCTAGGAGAAATCCTCAGGATGAGTATGAACTGATTCAAAGAATTGGTAGTGGTACATATGGAGATGTATATAAAGTGAGTAAAACTCCTAAAATATCTTTACAACTATATCACGTGTAGTTAACGTCCATAAAAGATGGGACATGAGGAGCTAATGAAAATTTCAATTTGATCAATTTACTTCACATGTGTCTATATTACTGCACATAATTTTCCTAATAGTTTGAGTAAATTTTTCACATATTAACCCATATTGGGCTAAATATTATATATAGTCTCATAAATAGAGCCCGGAAGTTTAGGTACTAAAAAAAAGCATTTATAATTAATGGAAGAAAAGAAAGGTAACTAAAAGCCAAGATATTAAGTGTCCAAAAACTAGCTAAAAATTGTTTGCATTTCACTCTGTTTACTTAGTCAATCATAGCTTATAATAACCTAGAGCGAGTGTTTCTCATTTATTTGTTACATTGTTTAGGAAATACATCATTATATTTTTATAGTTGCAACACATCTACGTTGTTTTATTGTTATAAAAAACCCATATCTTTTATTTTCCCCAATTTATATTGCCACTTATGCGGGACTCCTTCAAGTGCAAAGCACTTGTAGGAGTGTGGTCACACATCCCTAAGGGCAGCTGTCAACCTAATTAAAAGTAATTCAATCAAATACCAAATATGTAGAAGTGACACTGCACTCTAATTTACCTGGGTCTTTTTTGAGTGAAAATGGGTCCCTCTCGAAAAAATTATGCCCCCTATCATTCACTATCACCCATGTGAATTAAATAATTCATTTGTAAAAACTTGTTCAATCCAAACGTTCATTGAAAAAAAGGTTGAATTTGCCAGCTTATAACTGGGTTCTTTTACACTTTTATTGTCTGCTAGTAGAGAAGGCATGCAAAGAAATCTATAAACATTGAGAATTTACCACATGGAATTTGACACATATAATAAATCTATAACAAATATAACTAAGTTAGGCACACATTTATATATTTACTAATAAATCAATCTATTAAGTTCTCTTTTCTGATTGATTTTTCATTTCGGAAAACTTTAGCCCTTTCAATAATATCTTCTGATTAAATTTAAAGCAAATGATTCTAACGCTTATTCATATAAATCCTTTCGAAGTAATTTCCTGGTAGAATGTTTTTCTTTTCCATCGCTGTTAGTCAGCCACTCTGATCTACCACCCTTAACTGCCACATATTTTCACACCTGAATATGGGAGCTGTGTCAGATTTGTGTTAGTGAAACTTAACAGTGTGCTTGTACGTGTGTCCAGCATTTGGCACAAGTTTTGTGTTCTGTAGGTGGTACTATTTGTCCTCTGAATCGCTAATGTTTGGATTTGAACTTAATGTATACATATTTGTGTTGTAGGTGTGTGTGATTGTCATGCAACATAGCTTTTTTCAAAAGGAAGATAACCTACTCAAAGTTGGAAAACCTTGGAAAATTGCATTTAGCCGATTAACACTAGGCAATCGACAGGTCCAAACCTGGGATTTTCTCCAAAGGCGAAATCGGGAACTGTGCCCCCTCCCCCCAAGAAGATAAAAAATTTAAAATATTTTAAATATTTTTGTAGAAAATTAAAATATTGTCCTGTCAGCTCCTGCTGGGCCTGGATGAGCTACAACGTCAACTAATGAACTCTTGGGACAGTCATTGGTCAGCAAAACATGTAAAATGCAGTCCAATGTGTGTGTTAATGCTATGTGGAGAAAAAACACTTTTAAAATATTATTAAACATTTTAGTAAACATTTAAACATCTTTATTGGTAAACATTTGAAATATTGGTAAACATTATGAAAAGTATTTGATTAATCAGTTGATTAATTGATTGAAACATTTTGATTATCTGGTTAAAAATTTTAATCGATTCTCAGCTCTATTTAAGATACGAAATCATACTCATCACTATAGACAGGTAGTAAATAGGTAGGCCAAAAAGCACTAAGAGTACTCAAAATAGAAACTAAGAATGCATTTATAGCCAAAAGGAAAAGTAAATGAAAGCCAAGATATTAAGGGTTTGGAAACTGGCTAAAAAAGTGATTGCATGCACTTGCTCTGTGTTTCAATTATAGTTTATAATAACTGCATCACTATCAAGTTAAATACAAAAAAAAAAATGTTTGTGGCCTACAAAAATATTCTTTCGAATATTTATTCCCCTCAGAATATTTTGATTAGTTCATAATAGTGTGTATTTGTATTGTCCCTGTAAATACAAATACAAATCCACAACAGGCAAAATGCCCAACGAGGTGGCTGAGAAAAAGATGCCCATAAAAATATGGATGTCATATATTTCAAAAATACAGCAACCCAATTAAAAATGCAATTAATAAAAATTATAAACAATATATACACGTGATAAAATATTATACAATGCCCATAAAGAATACTTATGGTTGTCTTATTCTGAGTATGGATAGCCTCTCGATTTACCCCAACATGTTTATCGTATTTCTTTTTAAACGTGTCAATTGTGTTACAATTTACTACCTCCAGGGGTAAGCTATTCCATTTATTAACAACCCTATTAGAGAAAAATTCCCTGCGACACCATAACCTTGCATTGTCCCTCACCAATCGATACTGGTGTCCCCTTGTAAAAGCAGTCAATTGGTGGTGTACTAAAAGTTCATGGTCCATCCTATCCATCCCATTGAAAATTTTGAACACGTCTATCATATCTCCTCGACACCTGCATTCATCCAATGTAAACATATTCAAAAAATGAAGTCTCTTCATAACTCAAGCCCTAAGCA
Source organism: Pholcus phalangioides (assembly GCF_987345545.1). Classification (NCBI taxonomy): domain Eukaryota; kingdom Metazoa; phylum Arthropoda; class Arachnida; order Araneae; family Pholcidae; genus Pholcus; species Pholcus phalangioides. Next base: position 39,399,483 of record NW_028301600.1, on the reverse strand, counting down.
AAAAGTAAAAGAAAACATTATTTAAGGACAGTTTTTGTTAAGCAAATACCATGCTTGGCTCTTAAAAAATTGGGCTGGCACATAAGTATTTTTTCAAGCCCCAGTTTAGGTGTTGGCCAGTTAATAAATGTTCATGTCATTGTTCACAACGATGTGTATTTCAACATTTTTTCGTTGTCGAAGATTCTCTTTCGCTCCTTAGCGTAGTGTCACTTGCCACTGTTTGAAACCGGAAAACTCGACCTTGAGACTACAGAAATAATAGATAGATATGAATGAGATCCGTGAATGATAGGCCTATCTGCAATTTTTGAATGAATGATGATTGAATTAGCTTGATCGGCATTTTCAAGTTTGAAAAAAAAATTGAAATTTTACTTATTTTCAAAAGTTACTCATTCATAAAAAACAGGTATTTTAACACGCTATGCTTTTCCACTCTAATTCAAGATTATTTGGGAAAATTCATAGAAAACTGAAGGTGTTTTTCATAGATAATGGAATAGAATTGTTCAAGTATATATAAGTACACTTACATGCATAAATGTTATTTAAAAATTGTGAGGGCAAGAGAGATTAAATGAAACCTTGTGCTAACTTGACATCTGTGTAAGTGGACAAATTTATTGATACTTTTGGGGTGTCGAGTTAACAAGGTTCCACTGCATTTATCTTGTGTCAGTTATAACAAATATCGGATATTGCGAATGTTTCTCACGGTTTGTGTAACTTCTTCATATCTGGACTCTTTATTGTATCAACTCATATAATTTTGATTTTAGATTCTACTGTATTTGTTATGTTTTAGCTGTTTTTTGAAATTTGTATCTACTGCTATTCATTTATTACAGGCTAGACGAATAAGCTCTGGAGAATTATCGGCTGTCAAGGTGATAAAACTTGAGCCCGGTATGTTGTTTTTTAAGTATCAATGAACAGCAATTGTATTTTTTCTGCTGTGTTATATTATATAGCAGACAGTGATATTACTGATGCACTACACAGGAGTGGAAAATCTGCTACAAACTGTTACAATTTTGACAATTTTCCCCTCATTTGCTACATACTGCTACAAGAATGCCGAAATTCTTCAATTCTGCACCATCTTGCACCACAAACAAAATTTTCCCTTAGGAAATTTTGAAGCTGCGTCATAATAGAAGCTGACTTTTCGATGATGCCATTTGTCCTCGCAATTTTATTTCTCGGAGGCCGTAAATGGAATCAGCCAACATCAGTCTCTCGTTTTGCTTCCAAGTTTTCTATTCATTTTCTACTATTCTTTCTCTTGATATGTCATTTCCTTTTACACCATTCACCAGGATGTGTAGTGTTCAATGGAAAACGGTTTCCAGCTGCGCATTAATTAAAATTACCTTGGTCATATTTGGTTTGAAAGGTATTTGATGTAAGATTCCAGCAAAGCTCATTTAGGCAGACAAGTAGAGGTCAACAAAAATTCTTTCCCAAAGAAAACTTTTCTTTGGGTATGTGGTACACACTCTGATAATGAAAATGATATGGTAACAAGCTAGCATCCCTCACAAGCTACAGTGACCATTTTTGTCTCATCATTATCATATTCTGCATACATAGGCCAATTGTATTGGGATCTACAGTTTATAGCCGATTCCAAAACAGACACAGTTCCAGAGGACGGTGATGGCCCCTTCCAAGATCTGAATACTATGAGAAACATTGGTCTGTATCATAAAATATGAGATGATCTAACAAATCTATGAAATAAATTGCTCTGGACCTATCCTTTTTTTAACGGTCATCCCACACAGGCTACAGTGCTTTTAGATGGAGCAGATACTGACAGCTATGGGTGTCCACATCTGGGAATGTGGTTTGCCTAGGTCGTTATTTTCTATGGACACCCAGGTCACAATTTTTCACGGGTCCCTTTATTAAAAAAATATATAATAGCCCCTATGCAATCATGTGAAGGAGCAGGGAAGCCTTGAGACAAAATTCTCACCTGTGCAAGACATCATTCTGGTGCCCCTCTAGCATATAAGTCGCATGAGTAAAATTATCTGGGAGAAACTCAGATTTTTATATATGCCATGAGTAAAGCCAGGGTTTTCCTAGGAGTAGAATTTCTGCGCCGTGTGCAGCGTGAAAACGCTGATTGGTGAAAAACTTGAAGTTCAGGTTTTTTGACCAATTTATCATTTTCACGCTGCACACGCTGTAGAAACATGTGCCTAGGAAAACCCGGCTTAATATGGTGAGAGATCAGGGGCAGATCTAAAGCTCGCTGTTGGGAGGGGTGTTTTTCCCCCTTACATTGTTGTGACCGTACATCCCACATTGTCCAATATTTTCAGGGCAGTCACGGTTTTCTTTCTTTCCCGACTTTTTTTTAGGAAAATGCCCCGGTTTTTTGTTTTTTAGTCCAAGTTTTCTTGAATTTGTTATTTAATCAAAAATATTGATACGAGTAATTTCAACGGATTTATTGAATGCAATATTATCATACTCACATTTCACTTGGGGGGGGGGTGATCAGGGTGACCAACCCCCCATAGGTCCGTGCCTGTGAGAGATAACATAGGCAGTTTGGCTATTAATGCTCTTATCGTGGGCTTTATACTCACTTACTTCATAAACTTACACATATTGTATACTATCTTTAGTTGTGTTCCATCTACTGTAGATGAGATGAATTATAAATTACAATGGTTTCTAAAAATTATTCCATCCAATATAGTCATAATTTGAAATTTGCAGAAGAATTTTCCATTTTCATTCTCATTTTTGATTTGAAAGATAGATAGCAACACTTGAACACATAACAAGTGCAACACTTACGTGAATTATCTTTTCGTTTCTTTGAAACCAACCACAACTATGGTCTAGACAAAATAATTTTAATTAATGCTCATCTGGAAACCATTTCCCATTGAACATTAAACATGCTGGTGGATAACGTAAAAAGAAATGACATATCAAGAGAATGAATAGTAGAAAATGAATAATAGAGAAAACTTGGAAGTAAAACGAGAAACAAAATCTGTCAAAGATGCTGGAAAATAAAATACATGTATATACATACATACTTTATTTTTAACAAATCAGTTAAAAATAAAGAGTGAAAACAAATGTACTCGGATTGAATTTTTTGTGGAAAAAGAATCATTCTATTAAATTTCTAATAGTTTATTCATTATTTTATAGTTTTTATTTTTGTAGTTTGAATTAAAAATAATTTAAGTCTAGTTTTTAATCACTATTAAATTTCTGAGAATTTCTAATAAATATTCTAAGAATGACCCAGGAAAAGAAGTCATCTCAAAGTATGTCGAATCAAATTGAAGTAATATAATCAAGAGCAAACTCAAAGAGAAACACATCATTTTAAATATGAAATGGGTAAACTGGTAAAAAAAGAAAAATTAAAACGTTCAAAAATGCTTGAAACTGAAGAGAACAAATGCACTACTTAGGCTTCCATCAGCGGCAAAAACAAGAAAAACAATAATTACTTCTCGAATGAGTGTAATGTCTCTTCTGTAGTGATTTTATTTTTAATTAGTGATTATATCAAGTCTACAAGCTAAAATCTCTGAAAAAAACTCATTTTCAAATTATTTTTGAAATCTGAAACGTCGTCTGTATGTTAAAAGCCTCTCATTTGTTGATATTGTATAGAATGTAAAAATATAAATGTCAAGAAGTCTCTCAAAAAAATTATATGATTTAAATATTTAAAAAAAATATAATTATTTCTTCTAGAGGAAGTCTCTATGTATTTGTACCTTGTGGGGGTGGGGGGGAAGGACACACCCTCTTCTTCTGAGCTGGAAATAACACTTTTTCTTAAAGTTAAGTGTAATCCTGTGTATGCTACTGCATATATGTATATAAAAACTGTGTATTTTATTTACTGCCAAAAATTTAAAGTGCTACAAAACTGATAAATGCTGCTACAAAAACAACATTTTTGCTGCTACGAAAGTAATTTTTCCTGCTACAAAAATCAAATTTTCATTTTCCACTCCTGACTACAGCATGTCAGTAACGATCAAAGGCTCAACATGAAAGTCTACTGCCACGCTTTCTGGAATCGTTGCCTTTTTCGGCAACTAGATCAAATCACAAAGGCACCATGCCAAGCATCGAACGAAGGAGTCCATCACAGTATTTACTAAAACTGTTGCCTTCCCAAGCAACTAGGGAGAGACCAGATCTTTCTGGCTTGTTGGAAAGTCCACAGCTTAGCACCTTTCATCAATCGAAGGCTGTCTTTCCTCGGGATAACAACAGATTTAAGCAATTATTGAAGGATCAAGCATCGAATGCGAGCTGATCTCCCCATTAAAAAAGGCTCGCCACAGAGTAACAAGCCTACAATAATACAATTATTCAATCATTCCACTCCTCTCATAGTTAGAAAAATTGATGGCAGATGGCTGCACTACACATAACAAGCATTACACAAACTTCATGGTAGGTTCACAACACATACAGGCACATTCCAACATTGGAGGACATTGTTGAAAATGATCTAGTAACAACAGTTCCAAGTGATGTATGTGGAATGGTAGATATGTTTTGCAATAATGAGGATGAGGTGTTAGAAACTCCTGAAGCATGTTTTTCAAAAGATGTAGGGCAGAAAACACAGGAGCAAAACGTAAGTGCAACATTCATGTGAAAATTTCAAGAAAAGGCAAGAAGGTTTTGAGCAATTCGAAAAAAAGCTACTGCATGGGATAAAATTTTTTTTTTCAAGAACCCGATCAAAATTACAGCTGTGGATTAAATTGGATTTGTTATATGACCATTATAGACCACATATGACCATTATAGCATGTTGGATAATTCATTCAGAGTTGTGAGAAGCAAATCGTCTTTTGCATTTGGAATTCTGAAGAGAAGTGACAATGAACCTTCTACGAATGAAGGAGGGGTTAACCATTCATCCAGATCCACATTGTCGACTGAAAAAAGTTGCCAGGTTATCTGATAGCCATTATATTGTGTCTGCAATGCAAGGACGGTGTGGGGCAGTGTTTCCCCAGGGGGCGATACCAGCTACAGACGCGATTGGGGGGCTACGAATGGGCATAAGGGAGCGATGGGAGGATGAGAGGAAACTGTTTTCGAGGAAGTTTTCGAAAACTGGGACCGTTTTCCAAAAAAAGCCTTCGTGAATATCCGTGCCTGTGGGCGAAAAACAAAAAACTAAGAATTTCACACAGTATAGTTGTACTTGTTTCATCTGTTCAGAAGGAAGCAGAGCTAAAGTGTCCCCCCCCCCCTTTAATATGCGTTGTACATTCCAGTTGTATTGTAACTGTAATTGTATTGTAATTGATCGATAAAAGCTTCTGTCGCAGATTTCAACACCATCTGGGAATGACTGGTTTTGCTAATGACTGTTCATTATTGGAGCTATCAAACTCCCCCAAAAAAGTGCAGCTGGTATCAGTGTTCTGGTTTCAGGGCCCCGAGACGATTTGCATTTTTTTTTTGCATTATAAATCAGGGTTGTTTGGTTTAAACCACGGTTTAAACCTTGGTTTTAACCGT